>NC_057936.1:5273081-5293081 GCF_018555375.3 Anguilla rostrata
ATGTTTACATGCTTAATTATGGGTGCTGTTTGAAATGGCTGGGTTGCTTTTTTTATGGTTCCTGTTTTTTTTAATGTGCATTTCTACAGGGCAGTGAGTAATGCTACTAATCAGCGTTTTAGTAGAATTAAGTTCTACTAAAAACACGCCGGCGTGGTGTTTTTTGGCGTCGCCTGTCCCGGTGGCTCGGGATTTGCATGAACGAGTTCGTGTTTGGTCCTGAGCGTGTGGTACGTGCGGCGGCGCGCGGCTGGTTTTGAGTGACAGGCCTGCGCTGCAGCCGTTGGGCGGCTGCCGGTGTGCGTGCGACTCATCCCGCCGTCCCGCCGTCCCTCCTCCGTGCCCGAGCGCGGAAGCGCGGGCGCATCAAAGGCTTCCCGTTTTTTGGGTGCGTGCCGGGTCACGTCTCCGTGGTGACGCACGGTTTTATTTGTTTTGTTTTGTTTTTTTTTAACGACCGTTTTTTGGCTCGTGGCGGTTTGATTGGGTCACGTCCCAGTTCCACGTTCCAGTTGCGTCCAGGTGACGCTGCTCTCAGTTGGGGCTCTTATTTTATTGTAAATAAATTTTTGTCGTGATCGATTTAATCCGCAGACCCTCTCCGTCCCACCTGGCCGCCTGGTCATGGAATATGTGGCATCTTGCCTTTCTAAAAAAAAGGGCTCCAGGTTTAGGGGTTCAGTTCCCCCAGTCAGCTTGTACTGGGTGCTTTAGAATATGGCGTTTAATATTTGAATATTTGTCACACTGAATGGTTTCGGGTCTATAGACGTAACCCCCCTGGCTGGAGGCCCCTGGGGGGGGTTGTGACTCAATGAATCGCTCTGCGGTGCCATGGGAAAGCTGATGGTGGGGGGGGCTGGCGGTGTGCCTGGGTACGCGGGTTTGAATCCACCTGCCCTGGCAGGACGTGGCTTTGCCGCAGGGGTTTTGGAAAGGTGGCGCGCGGCGTCCCCTCCCCAACCTCAAAAGGAAGGGCGTGGGCACGGAACACGGCGTCTCGCCACGGCGTCCCGGCCCCTGGCGGTACGGTGCGTTCGTTCTTTTTGCCTCCGGGGGAGGGGTTAAAATTTGAATGGGGACCTGCGTTCGCTACCTATCAACCTGCGAAGCCCCCCCCCCCCCCCCCCCCCCATAAAGATAAGAGGAATGAGCACCTGTCAGAAAAAGCGTGATGGAAGTTTCCGGAAAGGAAAAACAACAAACGCTTCGGTTCCCCGCGCTCTGTGCTGCTCAGTTAGCCAGCGAGCCGCGCCGCGCCTGCGTCATTCCTCACGGGAAGGCATAATAAACAAATTGTTTTGTTGTTGTTGTTTCCGGAAAGAAATTTCGGTTACGCTTAATCTGGCTGGTGTCTTCGCGGAAATCGCTCGTGCTGACGTCCACTGCGGCGCGCAGGGCACCAATCACAATAGACCTGAGCGGGCGTTGATTTATTATTGGACAACAGAGACCTTCAGGCCTGTACAGGCGGGAGGTGTTCAGGTGGTACGGGCTAGCGCACGCTCGTTCAGTCGCTGCTGTCAGGAGGCGAGGGGGAACTGTATGATGTCATCGTTACCAAGAGTCACTGGGTTTGTCCACTAGAGGGCGCTGGAAATTTCACCCTTGTGTATGAAGACAACTGACATTGAACGGTTTTGAAATCGCTTCGCAATATGAATGTGAGTGAGAGTGAGAGTGTGAGTGTGTGTTTCGTGGGTGTGTGTCTGCATGCGTGTGCATACCTCCATGTCATGCATTTTATCTGTGTGTGTGTGTGTGCGTGCGTGCGTGTGTACACGTCATGCTTTATGCATTTGCGCATCGTGCGTGTGTATGTGCACAAGCATTTTACTCATTCAGGCTCTGCTTGTGTGGGGGTGGCGTGGGGGGGGGTGGGGCTGTCCCTTTGTGATTTATATTTGACATAATTACAAGCTCTGTACCTTTGGTCGGATGTGTGACGTAGCTCACTTTTTTGGGACGGGTGGCGTCGGATTAACCCCCCCCAAAACCAGCTGACCCTGTGGCCCACCAGGACCAGGGCTGGGGAACCCCAGTGGACCCTGCGGCTCTCCGGGACCATGGTTTTGGGAGACCACTGCCTTATGTAATCGGTGTTCGGAATTATAGATCCAGTCCACATTCCGCCCGACAGAAGGTTCTCTTGCCCTCACACACGACCTCAGCGGGAGACGTGGGCATTTACGAGCACTGCCTAAACAGACTGGCTGTGTTTAGAGTTGAGGGTGGGGGGTGGGGGGGGGGCGTGGGGGGAAATGTTACTCTCCATTTAACGCGTGCTAGGTGTTACGGGTACATGGACTTCTGTACTCACTCCCCTCTCCAGTTACGTTCCGTGCGGAATTTCTGTGCGGGTAATAAACGATGCTTTTCGCGCGAGCTCCTTTTTAAAACGGTCAGCAAGACTGTCGGATGATTTGTGTTAATTTTATCTATGCTATTATTTTTTATTTTTTCGTACAAACTGCCTTCGTGTTCCACTTCGATGCTGTCCGTTGGTGGAAACGGGAGCGAAAAAGCGGCAGATTTGCGGTGATGTTTTGCAGTAAGAAACGACCGTTGCCACGGTATTGTTCTTGGCCACGCCCCTTAATTTGTTCTCAGCGGTGCGTCAGCCCGGAATGTTGGGATTTGGACGGTGGGGACGCGGACCTTTCGTATTAAGGATACTGAGTAGGGGAATAGGGTATCTGATGGGTCTTCGTAATCTGTAGTCCTTGGGGATGGGGATGGGGAGGGGGGGTGGATGGATGTGTGTAGGGGGGGATGGGGGGGATGGGGGGGGGGTCAGGTTACAAGTTATCTGCCCATGCTTTCTGTGCTGAAGGAACAGGTCTTTCAAGATCATTGGTGGGCAAGGAGGGTCGTATGTCTTCCTGGATTTCATGCCAACTTTTGCTCTTAATTATTTATTTCGCCCTAGCATTTACGCCGTTTGGAATTTTATCTGTATTTCTTGATAAGCGCATGAATAACTGCCGAAGACTGTTCTTGTATCCCAGTATGAAAAGTTTTACTGTGGTCCGATCTACAAAGTGAACCAGTGTTGATGTTAATGCTAATTAGCTCCTTTATCACTGGTTTTTGATGGAAACAAAATGCTACATGCACACTGGTCCTCCAGGACCGTAGTTGCCCACCTCTGTTCAAGATGGCTCACAGGGTCGAGAAATGACTCGCCTACCAAAAGATGCCGGCAGGGGTCTACGTCTTCTCCGAGCTTTCTTTTCCTCCCGCTGTATTCTTTTTAGCTCGCTTTTGATTCTTTTTGACTGCGTTCCCGTGTGCGCTGCGTCAAAGGAGCGTTGTACTGATATTTTCTCATTAAGAAATATAATATTGTTATATTAGAAACGTACTATAATAAATGTATGCATGCTTTTCACTTGAGCAAGGTTTTCTCTTCACACTACAAAGTGCCTTCCTTGACATTTGTTTTACTCTTTGAAGAGTAGGTTTTTTTGGAAAGGTTTTTTTTTTCTTTCCAAAATTCTAAGTCGGTGTTCTTGATTGTTTCATCAGCATTAGGATATTCAGTTAAGAACACTTTGATCACATTTGTGATCCTAAGTGGTTAAAGATGTCAAATTGTTAGAAATGAAAAGCCTTGGAAAAGTGCATCATCACCTTCAGGAACTACTGATAGCTCTTCAGACTGAATTTATAAAGCGCGTGACGTACTTTTTTTTTGACGGCACAAATACGTACCATTATCCTGTATTGTCTTTGTGACGCAAAACACAACATGCGGTCCTCGTTTACTATCCCCTCAGTTGTTCATAAGAATAAAGATCCCAGCAAGTGGCCATCTCGGATTTAAAGTGACTTGTCAAAAAAAATCGGTTGGTGGCGGCTGCGTTTTTTGTGACTTGGAAGGGAATTTAAATTAGGGAAGTGTGTTGAGGGGGTGGTCACTGTACCCCTCGTGTACGTGCTCATTTGGAACTCGTTTGATTTGGTGGGGGATCAACATTTTAAGGTGAGTGGGTCCACATTCTTACCCCCTGCGCGCGCGCGCGTGGGTGTTTATGTTTATGTTCTGATGCGAGGGTCAGTGTGCTGACACGCGTGGCTTGGTGTGTTTTTGTCCCGCTGTCCTTGTCGAGGGTAACGCAGCGAGAAGCCGTTATATAAAAGCACCACGTGCAGAAGAAGAAATGCACACATTTTTTTTATGTTGGCTTTTTCGGGGGGTTGGGGTTGCGGATAATGATTGGTCATCCCATCTGGTCTCTCAGTCCTTCGAAAAGTTTCCCCGTTTTAACAAGATTTACGGGCAGATGCACGCATTCCATTGCGGGTCGGCGGTCGTGTGTGTGCGTAAAATTGTCACCTGAACGTCCGAGAGAGGAATGCATCTTAAACGGAACGTCTTTGTCGGCGCGCGTGGTGGCCAGGATTAAGTTTAAGGCGTGGAGTGCCGTTGACTCTCAGCCCCCAAATTTAATTAGCTCTACCATTCAGGCTTCAACGGTGCGTAGGTGTCGACAGTTCCACGAATTTACACCGTGGAAAGAGGAAAAAGCTTTCGACCTACTTATCCTGTGTGGACTGTCTATGTCTGTGAAGAATATAGGCAGCCACACAAATCAGAACGAAATTTCACCATCCAAGAAAAGGAGTCAAATATTTTTCTGGACTGGAACACAATAGAAGCTTTTCAACTGCTGTTTTCTTATAGAGAAACTGTCGGATCTGAGCAACGTTTGCGACATTACTCCCAGCCCAGCAGCCCCCCCCCCCCCCGCCCTTGTATTTAATTGTATTAATGTCTAGGTTACTACTATTTCATTAACTTTATTTTAAACCTTCTATGTGTGTGGCATTATGACCCAAGTGCATTTTTTTCTGTGAAGCACTTTCAGACACGCGTAATAAAGTTGTCAAAAGTTGTTACAAAAGCTTGTTGTTCATAACCAAAGCATTTTCATTCCCCTGAGGTTTTTGTGCCGGACATGTGTATGCGTTTGTCACACTGTCGAGCCAGGAACTTCGGCCATAGCCTATGTGTTTAAGATCCTTCTGCGCCCCCAAAATGGGCAATGGTATGGTACCAGTTTGATGCACCGTGCCGTTGTTGTCCGTTTAACTCCCTTTACGCGTAGAACACTGCACGGGAGTTGATCTCGAGCTGTAGGCTTTCCCGCGAGCCGAGAGGATGGATTTGTAGCCTGTGTCCTTGGCTCCTGAAACCCCGCGTGATCCCAAATAGTTACAACCGGACTGAATTCTACCCTGATAAAAAAATATAGCAGGCTAGTTTAGCATAGTTAATTGCTTGGGAATTGGTGGCATCTAAGTGCAAGTCACAACAGTGGTATTGTAACGAGAGCTATAAATTAATTTCCTGTCGACCGAGATTAAACCGAAAGCCGACGAACGTAAAGGAACGGCAAATTGCTCATTCTGAACAGGCGCAAACATCGACGACACGTCACATATGCTTATCAGACGCGCGGAGTCGTCATTGTCTATACTAGTTTGATATCTTGGAAATTTCCAAACCCGATTACATAAAAACCATACAGTCATGCTTTGAGTATCCCAAACGAGGGCGTGCGTGGCGCCTTAACTCCTCCCCCCGCCTATTTTGTTAGTACACGTGACGGGCTTTAAAACAGCATCTCGAGTTTCAGTTTGCTAAAGCTCCCAGCTTCTGTGTTCCTCTGCGAAGCTCGGTCTCTTCTTCTCCGCGCTTTGGAAACTACAACTTTGTGGGCAGAATGAGGTGCAAAATGAGTTACAGACTTCCCTGTTCGCCGGGCAGCTCACCTGGCAGCTCACCCACGTATTCAGGGACTCTGGTATCGTACAGAGGACGATGCAGGTAAATCTCAACCATACGTATAGTCTTTTTTTTTTATTTTTTTAACATAGACGATGTTCCAAAAAAGTAACCGAAAAAAAGAACAGATAATTTATACATCGCCTATGGTGTTTGAAAAGGATGAACGTGTTTTTATGCGTTGTGTTACGATCGGGGTTTGTATTTATTTATGATGAAGATATGACGCCTTTTTGTCAATGAAGAATCAAGAGTAGGGTACCGCAGCCAGGACACAACTTCGCACGGTTATTCCATCACGTGGAGACCAACTTGCTTTCTCTCCTCTCCGGGTTTTCGGTGTGTTTTTTTAATCACTTAACATGTTTTGAGTTTTCGCTGAATACCGTGCCGACCAGCACTTAAGATATTTTGAGGCGTTCGCGGTCCCCGATGCCAGTGCCAGGGCACACACACCAGTGCACGTACACTGGTGTATGTGCCCATGCACACTGATTTCACGTAGCCTGTACAATTGGAGGAAAAAATTGGCACCATTTAATGCAAATAGTTGCGCGGTAACTTTGTAGTTACACATTGTATACATTGAAGTAAACTGGATGTATTTGCTGAAGAGGACCGGAGATGTCATAATCTGTAGTTCATTACATTGTTTTTGGATTAGCTTTGAATGTTGTCCATATTGGAAAGCAGTTACTGTAATGCACTTCTAATCGCTTTGAATGTGGGCCATACTGGAAAGCAATTAAAACGACTGGTTACGTTAGATGTCTCCGTATCCAATTTAAGTTCTTTATTACAACACCATGCCAGCTCATGTATATGGACGCACGTATTCGCCTATCTCCTCTGGGTTTTCCTTCTTCTCCTCTTTACATTTTTGTTCCATTCATTAGTTTGATAGAATCACACTGGCTTGTGGATGTAGTAAGCGGCTGTGTACCTAGAAAGACGCGAAGCCGGATACTTCGCCACTGAGAGATGAGTCAGTCTTTTTTCCCCCCCAGCGCCGCCTAACGGCTTTCTGAAGGGAAGTCTCTTTGTTCAGTTGGAGCTCACATCGATACTGTGGTGCAGGGGAAACTGAATGAAAGCAACGGGGTCTGAAAAGTAAACGATTTTTTTTTACATTTTAAAAAACCAAAACAGCCCGACTTCGGTTCTCATTTAGAAGAGACAGAGGACTAACCGGAGTGAGTAAACTTGTCTGATTATCTCATTCAGATTATGCGGTAGAGAAACGGGTTCTAAAAACGTCTATGCGGAATGCTAGCCTATTTTATCTCAGGTCTTAAAGACAACGGAACGTTCGGACAGCACTGTGCTATGAGTACAAGGCGGCATGTTTTCAAGATAATATGATTTAGCCGATCATAAAATTGTATACCTATTGAGAAATTTGCGTGCGAAAATAAAATCTTGTTTTTGGTTCCGTTCCGTACATTTTATAAGCTTGAAGGTATTTTATGCGTACTGACAACATAATCTTTTTCTGGGTGTGTGGACGGTCGCAACGGAAAAAAACACTTGTATTTGTCTGACGTCCACCCGTATGGTATACGCGTTCTTGTTTGCGGGATGCTTCGGTGAAATCGGCTTCAGTGTTTATATTAGACTTATCGTTGACGACATGGTTGGCGACACGCCTAGGCGTCTGGAATTATATCAGGGCGATGTGTGCGTCGTGTTTCTTCCCTATACAAATAAAGAATACAAAACAAACAAAAACACAATAAAATACGTTTTTCCGACGTTGCCACACTGCCTGGGTGTGTTCGGCGGCGGAAAACGATCCGGCGGAGGGGGACGGTGCATTGATCACATGCGGGGGACCCTGCTCTGCACGGCCGCAGACTTTTGTAACCGGTGCTTATGGGAGTTCTATGAAATGCGGTGCGCGGTGCCTTATCAACAATGGAGTTCGGAACGGACAGAGCTGCGTTTCGCCTGTTCTCTCAGCGCAACAGCTCGTGCACTTGCCGCCACTGCCGGTTTACAAAAAAACAAACAAACAAAAAAAAAAACATAAGAACTACGTGTTTATCCATTCAAAAAACTTTGAAGTAAAAATGCAAACGTTAAATTGGTATTTTAATTTTAGAGAGGGATGATTTAAAGTCATTTCTATTATTACCCTTCAGATATTTATTTCTTTACCTCAAAATTGACCATAACCTGCTGTTGCATATTCAAGTTAGCTCGAGTGATACGCAACTGTGAACATGGAGCTGTTATAATCTATTTTGACCATATAGATTCCAGCACTGGGCGTCGCATACATCGTAAGACGCTGTAGATAAGAACATCTGGTCAAGGAACGTTATGTAACCCAACATGTCAAGGTACTAGTAAGGATTCATGCGTTTGTTTATTTTTTTTTTTTGCAGCTCCCCTGGTGCTGGAGTTGACCCAGATTAGCATTGGAATTTGGGGCCTCTAGTTCATTTCCCCGATAGCTTACTCCCAGTATGTAAGAGCCACAGTTTTCAGGATCAGGTTAAAAGTGGCTGCAAACGTGGATTTTTAGTGTAGTAATTGTCCTGTCTCGCGGCCTGTGAGAACAAGGGGTTTGTGGGTAGAGCTCTACACAGGGAAATAAACGGCTGCACAACGAAAGTTTTGTATAATCGTTTTTAAACGATTAAAGACACGCATGTTTGGGGTTGTGAGGAAACTGCGTGCGGTTGGGCTGGTTGGGGGGGGGGGGTCAGGAGGAAGACGGGATTTTTTGGGAAGGTGGTAGGAAAAGAGGAGTCCAGCCCGGGCCAGTGTAGATGAGAGGTACACCAGGGTGCGCCACTTCAGGAACCTTCCATAAGGCTGGCTGTGAGAATCGGAATCAGGCTCGCCGTCGTGCACCCGAGGGTGTTTAACATCAGGAAAGCTGAGGCAGTCCTGCTCCCTCCGGGAAGCAGTGCTAATGAGGATGATGATGGTGGTGGCAGCGGTGAAAGACCATTTGTCCCCCCCTATTCTCAATTTTGCCCAGAGCAAATCTGATACCACGTTATGGCATGCTGAGATGCGGTGACTAACCAAAAGGTGGAGGCAGCTGGTGTGTTTACTGGCGGGGGGGTTGTGGGGGGTGACGGGGGGTAGGAATTTGTTTGGAGTGGTGGTGTTGTGCTGAAGTCGGATCCCTGTGCCTTCTTGCAATTCTTTTTAACCCTTTGAGGTGTTCTAGAACTCCGCTGGTTTCAGTCGCCAGCGGTGATTGTGTGACATCAGCAGCGTTAGAATGTGCAGTTTAGAACATTCCGATTGCGTGTTGGTGCTCTTGCAGCTTTAAAGGGTTAACTCTTCTCTGTTTGTGTTTCTCCCTCTGCAGTGCATCTGGAGCGAGTGTTGTAGCCATCGATAACAAAATTGAACAGGCAATGGTAAGTGACCCTCCTCCAGCCACTCTCTGCGACCGTCTCTGTGAGTGTTTTTTGGTCGGTTTTTGAAAGCCCCCCGCCCCCCGGCCCTTGTCCACCGTTGGTGAGACGACCCGGCTGGCAGATTCACCGGCTGTTTTATGCAAACATCGGGAAAAAAAAAAAATGACCCCACCTTTACAGACTTATCCCCCAATGTTTCTCCACTCTCAAAACAGATGTGCCTCCATGTCTTGTAAAGGACATCACATCTTGTGTTACTTTCAACACTCTGTGTTTAAAAAGTCTCCCTTTGTAACACACACACACACACACAATTGTATATATTTGTAACACAAAGGTAGTAACTTTGACGCAAAATGTGTTGAAAGTAACACAAAAGTAGTGGCGCAAAAGGTGTGTTGGACATTAATACATTCTTTTTGAGAGTTTATTAAAACAAAAAAAAAAAAAAAAATAGATAAATAAAACCCTCACCTCCCTTCCGGGCACCGTGATGACAGCTCTTATGCGGCTGTAACTTTGCCCGTCTCTCGCTCTCCCGAAATGCACTTTTCGCGAGTCGATTTCGGCTGAAAGCGTCTGTTAACGACCGCGTGTCAAAATGTCCGCCAGAATATCGGGCTCCCCCGACCCCTCTGCATGAAGCCGCTCGAGGGCCTGGCCCTGGGCGCAATATCAGACGGAAAAACCCATTCATAGGCCGTTTGTCAGTCGTATTATAACGCACATAAAAATGTGTTTTGAGTGTGTTTATGGATTTGGTATTTTTCTTTCCATCAGTAAGAAATGTATTTTTTCAGTCTGTTGTCCCGTAGAGATTATGGTGCACAGACTCGCACACGTGTTTGAAAAATACTTTGAGCTCGTTTTTGAACACATTCCAGCCGATAATTGGTGGGAAATAGACCATTTTTTTTTCCTCATTAAAATTGTAAGAGATCTGTCAGAATTTCACAGTTAAAGTGTGAAAGCAAAAAAACTGTCAAAGCCTGTGAACTGAATTGGCGCGTAATTATGCAGGGGATTGTATCGGTGCATTATGAAGGGGTAAATAATTTCAAAATAAGAGTTTGGATCAGAGTCTGGCATAGATTGTACAGTACACAGTGCATGTCTGTTTTTTGGATGTGTGAAGTGTGGGTTACCTAGATTACAGCTAACCTCTGTGCCCGGTTTGTGCCTTTCCCCCCCCCCCCCAGGATCTGGTGAAGAGCCACCTGATGTATGCGGTGCGGGAGGAGGTGGAGGTGCTGAAGGAGCAGATCAAAGAGCTGTACGAGAGGAACTCTGTGCTGGAGCGGGAGAACGCCGTTCTCAAATCCCTGGCCAATAGTGAACAGCTGTCCCAGCTCTCCACCCAGCTGGCCAATCCCGGCAGCACGTCCCCCCAGCAGCAGCAGCAGCCGCAGCAGCCGCCGGCCGCTGGCTCCGCCCCCCGCCCCAGGAGGGCGGCCAGCCCCTCCCCCTGTCCCTCCCCCACCAGCCCAATGTCTCGTCGGCGTGAGCAACGCTCTCTGCTCTGTAAGAGATGGACAAGATAAAAATACCACACACACACGCGCACGCGCGCAAAAAAAATAAATAAAAAAAGCTTAAAGACCTGCTTATGATACCAGTTTTAAAAGATAATAAATAATAAGTAATGGTAAATTACCGAAAAAAGAAAAAACTAAATCAAATCAAGTCAATGTTGTTCGCCGTGGCCTGCAAGAAACATGGAGGGCCATGCTCTAGTGTGTGTGTGTGTGTGCGGTTTGGGGCCTTCCCAGTGTTAGACAATCATCGGAGAGCTTTTTCTTTTGGCATGGTATCTAATGGGGTGGGGGGGGGGCGGGGCTTGGCAGAGCCAGTCACCTTGAGGGGCGGGGCCAGCTGCATCCGGTGGTGCCGACAGACCGGAGTTCCTGCTCATGGATGGGAGGCCCAGCCAGCCAATCGCAATCCGATCTCACCCCCCCTCGACGATACGTCTGGCGGCAGACGGGGGCGGAAGGTGTGGAGAGAAATTGGAACCTCCGTAAAAAGGAGGGGTAGTGCGAACTATTGAATGGATGAGGGTGTGGTGCAGGGGATTGTGGGTAAGGTGGGTGGAGGGAATGGAATTGACACGTCTTCAAAGAACCATACCATCCTTTCGACATGAATCAAATCCACACACACGTCATGTTAAAAAAAAAGTTTTACTGTTTTCATTTTATTTATTACAGGGCTGCTATTTTCCATAATGTAAATGAACAATGCCACAGAATATACGCTCTATTGAAATAAAAAAATAAATAAAACTTTCTTTGGGTTTTCGGAAAGTTTCAAATGTACAATAATTGGACATTGGTTGGGCGATGATTCGCGTAAACTAGTTAAATATGTATGGCAATAATAAAGTAAGTCCTGGCATAGGTCTAACACTAATGGCCATTTAACTTTGGGATTGTTTATTTACAGTAGTTAAGATCCAGTTTGAATGTACATTTTGTATAGAGTGTAAAGTATTAAGAGCATAGCAAGTTTGTACAGGTGAACACCAGTTCTTGTGATATGAAATCGAAAATGAATCTTTGGTGGGATATTTTGATGAAGAAATACTATTCCTTTCTGTTTCTAGTTTCTTTATCTTAGAGTGAAAAAGTAATTGCCATACTCCCCTCTATCATTTTAAAATATAAAACAAATATTTGTGCATATTTTTCAGGGGTGGGGAAAGAAAAAAAAAAAAGCTGTGAATTTGTTCAACCTACTTTGTAACCAAAGAAGCAAAGCTGTGTAATTCAATTTTTTATTTTGTAATGCACACTATATATATATTTTTAGTTTTCTTTTTCTTACTTTCTCCTTCACCACAAAGAATCCTTTTTTTTGTTGTTGTTGTTGTCGTTTTGTTTGTTTCTCTTTCGCATGTTCTGCATGATCGATAATCTTCGAACCACTTTCTTACCTCATGGTTTTTTTTGTCCAGCACTCTTCTTGTAAATCAAGTATAGTCTGTGAACAATGTCGGTAGAAATTACGGATCCGAGCGCTGGAGTCGGGGGGGCAGGGGGGGGCGGGCGGGCGGGTTTGGGGGGGGGGGGACCCTAGTGTTACGCACACTGGGCAATGAAGTGAGCCATCTTTTGTTCATTGTAAATGGTGTTTTGAATTTCATATGCAGAAAAAAAAAGTTTTGTTACATTGCAAAAAAATTTTAATGTATTTAATAAATGCGACGTTCAGATTCAAAGTGTAGTGTACACTGAGTATTTAAATGAAAGAAAAAAGAGGAAAAAAACGACAAACCGAAAACACAATTGTACATTTCATTAAAAAAAAAAAAAATTAAAAAAAATACAATTTTGAAACCCGGTGATTTTCTGTACGGGGGAAAAAGTATGGTATGTTCTCTCTGTTCGGTGTCCAGTCGCATGGCTATTGGTTTCGGTCTCCGCGACGATGGTCTCGTTGTACAATCACGAATCCGTTCGACAAGCCCGCGAGAGGGCAAATGTGACTTTTTTTTTTTTTTTTTTTTTTTTTTTGCGACTGGTCATGGGGGTTTCTGTTTTCAACTCTGAAGGAAGTGTAGTGTACGAGCAAAGTGTACACTGTACTGTACATGGTGGTCTGGATCACTGAGCCGATGGTGGGGAACTGAGCATACCCATTGTAATGTGCTGTTCTGCCAATTTTAATTCTCCATCAAAAAATAAATGACTGTTTTATTAAGAGGTTTATCATCAAAGCTTTTGGAGTGAAGTGTGAACTGGGAATACTTTTTTTAAAATAAACGATTGAGAAACTGAAAAACTTACTCATACTATTTTGATTGAAACGATTCCTGCATCCTTGATTTTGCTGACTTGTGAATGGCGTTTGGGGGGGGGGTGCACTCACACACAGTATTGCGCATTAACGCGAACTCTTGACATTCCTGAGATGGAACAGCTTAACACGCTTAATCTGAAACTTTGTTTGACAGAAGAACATCTCTTTCTGAGACTGTAGGACTACGATGGGTGTGATAAATTTAAGGGTGGGGGGGGGGGGGGTGTGGGGATTGTTTGGGGGAGCCGTGGTGAACACTAAAAACCCTGGCAGGAATTTTGAGGTGACAGAAAAATGTGTTTTGTGGCGTGTAAGTATCGTCATCGTTTTGTAATTGCTGGGGTCTTTGCCAGGTTCAAAGCCCTCACGACCAGAAGTCTCTCAAAGCTGTATTTGAGCCCTTGACCTTTGACCTGCCACCCGTATGTCCGTTTGCTTCGGAACAAGGGGAGGGAAGAGGGTTTAAGAATAAAATCTCAATTTGAAAAAATCTCAGTATTCACCATGCTTTTACTAAGCCTGAAGAGAAATGAGTGAATTTTTTTTTTGCAATTTGAGAGGATGAATCTGTAGAATGTGGGAATTCTGCACAGAAATTTTAATTATTTATAATAGTTTGGACATTAAAATGGGCAGTAATGTCCATTTACAATTATTTTTAGTAGAAGGAAATTTGAGGTTTGAACACTTTTTATTCCATCCATCCATTATCTTTCCCGCTTCTTCCTGACCAAGGTTGTGAGGGGGGGGTGTGATGATGAAGCCTATCCCAGAATGCATTGTAAGCGGCACGCTGGACAGGTCACCAATCCATCGCAGGGCGCACACACCATTCATTCACACACTTGTACACTACGTGACCAAAAGTACCTGGACACCCCTTGGTCTGGGGCTGTTGTTCATGGTTTGAGCTAGGCCCCTTAGCTCCAGTGAAGGCAAATCTTGCTACAGCATACAAGGCCCTTTCCTGTTTCAGCATGACAATGCCCCTGGGCACACAGCGAGGTCCATATAGAAATGGTTTTATTGAGACTGCCATGGATGAACTTTACTGGCCTGAACAGAGCCCTGACCTCAACCCCATCCAACACCTTTGGGATCGATTGGAAAGCCAACTGCGAGCCAGGTCTAGTCGGCCAATCAGTGCCTGACCTCACTAATGCTCTTCTGGCTGAATGGAAGCAAATCTCTTCGGCAACGCTCCAACATCTAACATACACAGCCTTCCCAGAAGAATGGAGGTTGTTTTAGCAGCAAAGAATGGACCAACTCCACATTAATGCCGATAATTATGGATGAGATGTTGGATGTCAAGTGTCCACATACTTTTGGCCATGTAGTGTACCTACACACAATTTAGACTCTCCAATTAGCCTGAGTGTATCTTTGGACTCTCACATGGACATCCACACAGGTGAGATTTTACCTGGTACTTTCTTGCTGTGAAGCAACTGCACCACTTTGCACCACTTATGAAAAAAAAAACAAAGCAACATGAACACAAGATAAAGGAAAACAACAACAAATACAGAACATAGAAAAATATAAAAGACCATTAACATTAAAGTTTAATTTAGAAATGTAGGCTAATGTGATATAATTACGTTCTGAATAAAGTAAATCTACCATAAATACTTCCACAATGGTTTCTTTGTTTGAAGTGATTTGTTGATCTATGTTTGTACAACTTAATCACACTGGTGAGTTTGGTCATGTAACATATTTGCTGCACCCACCTTTTGACTGAGATTGTATTATCAGAAACATAAAGGTGAATCACAAGCTTTCATCAGCCTCCAGCACATACCTGTGAGCTCAAGAACCCAGAACACTTAGGTGTGTGTATGTGTGTGAGTAAGTGTGTGGGTGTGTGTGTGTGACTGTGTGTGTAAGTGTGTGTGTGTTTGTGTGCATGCATATGTGTGTGTGAGTATGAGTGAGTGTGTGTGTGTGTATCAAAATCTCTAATGCCAGACCTTCCCCTGTACTTTGGAAACATATATCCATATGTCTTTACAAAGTAAGTTCTGATGAAACTATTATCTCATACGACTATTCGTGGATAGGTTTTGCACCATATATACCTACATTGCTGCCAGTGACCTACATATTTGTGTTAACTTATTTGTCACCTATTCCCCTACAAGTTCAAGTTCACTTTTGCAAAACGCTCATTTAAAAGGTTTCATTCATGATTAGAAAAGACGGCTTTACGGAGCTCTAACGCGTAATAAGTTTACGATAAATTTCCTGATCAACTAATGGGAACTAACGAAAATACCCTGAAGCAAGACGAGACGTGACAATCTGTAGCGAGTCATCATTGCCGAGAACAGATACTTAATGACGCGTTTCTGTTCCCCACGTTTTCAGGTTTGCCTCGATGTCACCATCTAGTGGACAGTACTAGAAAAAGCTGAAATGCGGACAGATTTTCATATGTGTATCAAATTATAGTGAATAATACCATAATTTGCAGTGGTACTGCGGTGGCAAATGCAGTTCAGGTCATCAAAATACGCAGATAATGTAGCAGTAATCATCAAATATCCATAGCTCATCATTATTAAATATATATAATGCAATTCATACAAAACAAAAAGTAAAGAATGTTAATGTAAAACAAATTATTCAGCATTAAACAATAGAATATTCAGCTCTAGGCATTCTAACAATTTAAACTTATCAATAGTTCACTGGGAGTCACCTAAATAATTATTCATGCATTGCTAAGCCAGAGGTGTGTTTTGAGCCTTTGTTACAGGCATTACGAAAATATGATTGCAATACATTGTGTTATCTGGAAGTCATCGATCAATCCCAGCGAATAAAAACGAGGGCAATTGCAGTTCCAGGAAATTTCTTTATGACCAAATGTTATCTGCCAGTGTTGAAATAACACAGAACATTTTACGGAGTATGAAATGCATGCTCACACACTATTTCGTTATTAGGCTACATTTAAAATTTACTTAAACTAAGATGATATACGCACACAAAAAACAAAAAACTCGGAAAATGTACTGTCCATTTAAACACCTGCACTGCCGCTCAGAGTGCGTGGTCTAAGCGCAATGACAAAAACTTGCACAAGACGGAGCCCCACACCAAGGCAACTCGCCGAATATGTCCCGTTTGAATTTTTAAAATAAAGGTAAAATATAAAACTTGAAAGTAACGGGTCAATTGCAGTTAAGACACTGCTGTTGCGGCTTGTCAGCCTTTTGACAGCATGTTTACGATGTTATAATAATTAAAAAAAAAAAAAAAACCATAGACGGTATAATAGGCTCTGACCACGTTTCAGGCAAATTTTCATTCCATTATGACACTTGAAAAGTTGTCAGTGCCACTGAATTTAATTTTATGTATACATTGTTTTCCTTAATTACAATTATGTGCACAGTACATTAAAGATACAACTATTTTAAGCTGAGACATTAATTGGTTTTTCACCTTTTTTCACCCACCTCCCACCGGATCTCAGGGTCCACCCACCTCCCAAATCCCCTGGGAATTAGTCTTGGTTTAGCGACATATTTATAATGATAAACAAAATCCATAGCAATTGATTAAGCTACGCTTGAAGAGGAAATGGTTCTTTCATTTCGTTGCTATTGCGCTAGGTTTCACTTTCTATCTTCCCAACGATGAAGAAAACGAAACTCTCCGAGTTTCCGTTCACATTTTCTGGTGTCACAGCGTCACACTGGCTACATTCATATTGGGAGGACAGGACACAAGAAAGAAACAGAACGCTTTTGTCGGAGCTGCAGCTCTGACCAATAATGGGAAGTAAACAAAGTTCTGAGAACCAAATGCTAGCATAATCTGCTGGGGAGAAACCACTTTTAAGGAATTGGGGTTGGGCAGTCAGGATGATACTTCAGGGACTACAGAAAACCATCCTCTGACCGTTGCACAAAAAGGCAAGATAACTGCCGTATCTGTTTGTTATGTCGAATGGTGATGTGTAGATTTCAGTTTATTTATTTATTTATTTATTTATTTATTTATTTATTTATTTATGTTTGTGATCATTCAGGATTTGACGGTGGAATTGGGACCATTTTGGCTGGAGGAAACATGTCGTTCTGCTCTCTTGAGACGCTGCCTTGTGCCAGCAAGATGATCGTGACTGTGGATGAGAAATTAATTGATGAATGGATCTCAGAGTGTGATGCAAAAACATGGGAATCTCGAAAAAGGTATGCACTGAAAGTTGTGCCATGTTGTGTGTGATAACAGCAAAGCTACTGTACAGTCAGGGGGAAATATAGAAGAGAAGAGCTTAGATACGCCAGCCATCTCATTGTTCCTGTATTATAATTCTGTTTTTTTCACGTTTATCTTTTTCAGGGAGATAATACAGACTTTTTCATCTGCATCATCTCTCAATGGTAGTTTTCTTAATCACAGGTAACCCCCCCCCCCCCCCCCAATCTGTTCAGGGTGTGTCTTAGGTCATACATTTTCATTCCATAATATAATTTCATCACTTACATTACAATATATCAATATCTACAAAAAATGCTAACTGTGTTTTACTTTGGAAAAAGAGATAGAATAATTCATTTTGTAATTTTGTAGCTAATCCAGTGTGTTTCATCTTTTTAGTGGTGACCAGCATTACCAAACCACAGTGGAGAATTCAGGTCTGGACTTGTCTCTAGCACGTCTTGCCTTTGAGAAGCTGGCAAAGAACCAAACTGTGTTGAAACAGGTTTTCATTTTTTTTTTTTCAAAATAAATCAATTGGTTAATTTTATGAATTAATCTCAAACTTAATTTACAATTAAGATTTACAGTTTATTGCAGTTATTGTTCTTATTGTTGTTTCAGGTGGGATCGGTGGTGCGGGACACGCTGCTTCGCTCCCTGAGCGATGCACCGCCTGGCGTGGAAGACCTGAGAATCTATTTGATCCTGCCTGAACTTCTGAGGGTGCTGCCCGTGGACAGGGACCTCTGTGCAAATTTCGCTGGAGCAGTTGGCAAACTGCAGCCGGACTGCCTGAAGACCCTAGGTCATTATTTTCTGCCCTGTATATGCAACCAATGCTTCGGTCAAATCCTGCCGGGTGTTTTCTGTATAACCGCAGTTAATAGGCTAATTAAAATATAAGAGTTAAAAAGAAAAAGGAAGATCCGTTGCAGCAAATGTAACAAATCATATTTTTTTCACCTTAATTTGTTGGGCACTCTTGATGTGAAGACAGCAATGTAATTGTTACATATTTGTTTATATCAAAGTACTACACTTTCCTACAGACATAAGAATTACCATAACATTCTTGAATAATTTGCTCCTTACAAATGATAAAAATACTAGATGTTCTAATATCCTTTCAGTTTTCAGAGCCTCCCTTGAAGACAAGATGCAGGGACATTTAAGTGAATGGGTTCATCTGCATATTTTTGCTTCTCTAATGATTTTAATTGATTTGATTGTAAACATTTCTTATTTTATTAGAGGGTTTATGGTCAAAACTTCCAAAATCCTTCTTCAAGTCCCTGGTGAAGGTGATTCGCTTGGCGTGCACATGGTTCCTTCACAAGATGAGGACAGAGCAGGAAGATTTCAGGATCTCCGTTGAAAAGACAGCAAACGTTCTTCAGAAGCTGTATGAGGTTGAGTATCCTATGATTTCAGACGGTTGTTTTGATTAAAGAGTGGAGTTCTGTGAAGCCAGCCCCAGGGTTCTGGTACAACAAGCTACAATCTAATTTGAAACAAAGGTAGTAAAATATCGTAGCTGTATTTTTAAAGAAATAAATCATATGTGTGCTGTGTGCTTGCTCAAAGCAGTTGAAGAACACCACCGTTTTGTTTGCAGGTGAACTACAACTCTAGATGGAAGATAGAGGACAGAAACTTCTACATCAACGAGATGAAGATCTTCATTACATCTGTGAGTTGGAATTATGATTTTTTTTAAATGAAAGATTACATATTTCACATAATGTAAACATTGATTTTCTTGTTCTTGTTTTTCAATGTGTTCATAGTTTCCAGGAGGGCTGCCACCGGATGCCTACATCATTGACTGCATGTTACAATTCTTGGTAATTGTTCATTTTCTTTAATGCAATATTACTTTAGCTCAAAATCTGGTGAGAGAGGTAAATTACCTGTTTTATGTTTTTTTATGTTTTAGTTCAATAGGTTGGTCTTGTACCCAGGCATCTTTGACAAGGAGACAAAATGCATGGTCTTCTTGAGAGATAAACTATGCAAGCATTTTGTGAGTATGAAACTTTCTGCATTAGTGTTTTTATACTTATTGCCTGAGACTTGCTTTGTTGGGAATTGCATAAATCAGCTGTCAGCATTTAAAACCTAAAAAATATTTAAAAATATATTTTTTAATTAATAACAGTAAATAAATTATTAATAATTTTTTCTTGTGTGTCTACTCATTGTTTGCAGCTGAATGCCAGTTTGGGTAATTCGCTGCGCAATCATCTGTGTGTGAACAGAAAGTCCCTTCTGACTGATACCTTCCAACAACTGCGAAACAATGACCGTGACTTCCTCTGGCCTTTACAGGTTATTGATTTACCACTTAAATCACAACTATAGTGTTCATGCATTAAAAATATCGCTGCATAAGGATTTCTCTTTTAACCACCTGTTTACAGATACTTGGATGTGACATCACTGGACTATGACAGAGTGACACTTTTCTTTTCCAGGTACAATTTGTAAACGAGGATGGTATTGATGAAGGAGGTTCGCCTCAGGAGTTCTTCACTCTCGTTGCAAGGAAAATTCTCTTGCTGGAGCCAAAGATGCTGCAGCTGTTTGAAGACTCAAGACTTGTCTGGTTCATGCCAGAGGTGTGTATGTCAGTGAAATCCACATTATTCAAAACATTGAGTCAGTTTAATAATGACAGTATCGAATTGCCTGTTATTTTACCTGCTGTCCAGTGTGTATCTAGCACTGTGTCAATTAAGCTCTTAAAGTGTCCCCATGCTTCTTAGCCCTACTAAACTACATCATACATTAAAATCTTTTTGCACAACAAT
>NC_057936.1:5298081-5438081 GCF_018555375.3 Anguilla rostrata
AACATCCTCTCAAATTAAAGCTGATAGTCTGCATTATAACATCATTTGTTTAATTTCACATTCAAAACAACCTAAACTGTTTCACCGTCCAAATACTTATGGGTTGCTCCGTATACATGGCTTTTTGGAACCCATGTTCTGAATAAAAACATCTGGCCTTACAGCCTAAATTGCTGTTTAAGGTTTGCAGTCTTTGTGCCATTAAACTGAGCCATTTATGCACTATGGGCTCATTCATTGGTTCTGAGTACGTGCCTTACCAAAAAGCCACTAATTTAGTTCATTTTACTGCATCGTGGCAGGTCGCACTTGCACAATCTCACAGTGTGTTTAATGTCAGCTAATTTTACCATCATCCTTCGGGCCAAAGTTTCTCTCAGTTGCATTTTAATTACAATTCTGAACTCACAATTACAATCCATTGTAGGAACCGGGCATTCCATTGTAAGTTTTTGGAGGTTCCGTTACATTACATTACAGGCATTTAGCAGACGCTCTTATCCAGAGCTACTTACACAACTTTTACACAGCATTTTTACATTGTATCCATTTATACAGCTGGATATATACTGAAGCAATTTCGGTTTCGTACCTTGCTCAAGGGTACAACAGCAGTGTCCTACCCGGGAATCGAACCTGAAACCTTTCGGTTACAAGCCCAGTTCCTTACCCACTGTGCTACTCTCTTTTAAAAATAGATTAATTGGTAGAATGACAGGTGAGGCATGCACAGTGAGGACCTGTGTTCTGGGGCCTCATTTATAGAATGGACCTACGATCAATTTTGATCTTAAGTATGACTTACGCAGAAAACCACGTATAAGTAGTTATTTATAAAACCTTACTTTGACGTGGAAATGATCTTATCTCTGCGCAAAGTCTAGACTTGACGTAAGTGATTTCCTGCTGGTTATGTAGGGGTATTTTTTGGGACGCATATGCGTCCAAGCCTGTGGTGAACTTTGCATTAGCTTTATGAACAATTTGAAAGGAATTATCAATTAAAGGTGTGAGGAATTAATTGCCAGACGCAAGGTGTTTTGAATTAAAAACAGGATGTGATGTTCTATAAATAGTGTGTCAAATTAGAAAAAAGTAACCATGGCTGTTCTCGCGTTATTGGAAGACATTGAAAAACCTGTTTTTAGGAGGGAGAGAGTTTTCAGAGACCGGAATGACTTTTTTGCGCATGATGATCTTCCAAAAAGTTTGCTTTTCTCTTTTGGTCCATGGTTATTCCTGACTAAACCCTCATTTGTGCTAGCATTATATAAGGGGAAATCGCTGATTGTAAGGCATGTTCAGGTGCCGTCAATTTTAAGTTAATTTGAGATTTATAGATCACAAGTGCATAAGTTACAAATGGGCTTCTTAGAACCTGTGTAAGCAAGGTTTTTTATGCTCAGTATCTTTTATGAATTGAACGTAAGCACACCATTGAAAATTATCATAAGACTAAGTTCAAGTATAAATCTAAGAACATTTTTATAAATGAGGCCCCTGGTTACTAGAAACTAAATGCTTGTTGAAAATGAAAATGGTCACAATGAAAGCAAATCAAAGTGAGCCATTGCCTATATTCTGTTAAGATCAATAGAATGGAATCGCTCTGTTTAAATGAGGAGTTTAATGAGCAAAAGGACATCGGCTGTCCTTTTTACGGAAATATTACGGCATTTCAAAGGGAGCTGATCAAAATGACCCCTAAACCGTTCTAATTTTAATACTCACCAAAGCTTTTTTGATGTGCAAAAGCATTGCCCCCCCCCCCCGCCAAAAAAAAAGGCAGTCAACCTTTAACCCTCATTAATAATATCTCCATTCCCTCTGGGCATTACACTACACAGTCAGCCTTTAAAAGGGGCGACATAGCTCAGGAGGTAAGACTGATTGTCTGGCAGTCGGAGGGTTGCCGGTTCAAACCCCGCCCTGGGCATGTCGAAGTCGAAGTGGCGAATGAGAGCATCAATTGTAAAGCGCTTTGGATAAAAGCGCTATATAAATGCAGTCCATTTACCATTTACCATAAAAATGTGCGTTCCCTCATTGCAGGGTTCTGCTGTGGCAGAAGGCATTACACATAGAGGCATTGCACAGTAAAATTGTACAGTAGCAGGAGTGTGACTTCCTGCGACAGGGCTTATCTGTACGCGTATATATATGAAAGCTGGACGGACATGGGCTCCCTGCATGGACAGCCTGATAAACTGGGGGGAAGCGGAAATGCTAAATATCCTTTTATAAAGGGAGGAATACCCTTATTATAAAAGGCAGACTTTCCCTTCCATTGCACAGAAAATAGTTTTGCTCCCAATTCAAAGGTAGGTAGACATTTTTTCATGAATGTAGTTTACTGATAAAAAAAGATATTTTAATTATATTCTGACAGAAATGTGCAATTACCAGGATTTCAGTAACCAATATTTTATTAATATTAGATTTTACTTTATAGTGGCTATTTAAGCAGGAATCGTCATGATGACAACATCAAAATCTATTAACTGTTTCTTTTGCCATTGTTTGGTTTCTGTTTGGTTTCAGGCATGAAATGGGCTATGAAATATAAATGTAAATTTGATATCAAAATATCAAAACCAATTTAAAAAATTTGATGTAAAAAATATTGAAATAATTTTAAACCTTTATTGATTAGGATTGATGCACTACATAAGTTGTGTAGTACTACTGTCATTTTGTACTTTAAACATTAGTTGACCAATAATCAAACCTCATTCCAGGGCTTGGGGTGGCTGTGAAAAACTGACTAATGTGCATGTCTCAAATCATTGGAAGATAAATACGTACTACTCCATTGTCTACAACTGCCAGTTTTAAAAGTAATGCAGCTGGAAAAATTTAGATTAGATTTAAAATATGATTTTTTCAATAACCCATCCACCCCTGCTGTACAATTCACAATTTAGACATTTGGCAGCTGAGTTTAGCCAAAACAGCTTGTAAAAAAAAAAAAAAAAAAAAACATTTACATGGTAAGCGAACACCACGAGATCTAGAGTTGGGCGAAGCTGAAAGCAAATAAACACCACCATCTGAATGTATGGCGGCTGAAGACCTGCAAAATAATAGAGAGAGAAGAGTGACTGCTCTTTTAATCTACTGTTTTAAGATCGAACGTGTGAGCTCATTAGGTACCATAGATGTGGAACGGATTTTACGCAGTCACAACTTTTGTAAAAATTTGCCTCTTGTGCCCCCTGCAGGAGCCATGCGGTTTTTCGCCCTGGTCCTTTTTCTCGGTGAGCTGCTCAGCAGCGCCACCTGCTGTCCCGCCGGCTGCGACTGCGGCAACGAGGAAGTGGTCGAGTGCGGCGCGGACGTCACGGACGTGCCCTCTCCGGTGTCCCCCAGGACGATCCTGCTGCGATTGGCCGGCACTCGGATAGCCGAACTGGGCGAGGGAAGCTTCCGCGACATGCCCGCCCTGCTCGGGATCGACCTCAATTGCAGTCGGGTGAGAACCGTCCACCCGGCGGCGTTCGGAGCGGTGCCCCGGCTCCGCTCCCTGAAGCTGTCGTCCAACAGGCTGTCGTGCCTTCCCGCGCGGGCGTTCGCGAACCTGACCGGCCTCCGCCAGCTGTTTCTCAGCGGCAACGAGCTGGAGGCGATCCCGCCGGGCCTGTTCGACGCACTCGCGGAGCTGACCGTGCTGGACCTCAGCGGCAACCGCCTGGCTCACCTCGACGAAGACGTCTTCCGGAACCTGGGGAACCTCGTCCAGCTGGACCTGGGGAAGAACTCTCTGAGACAACTCCCCGCGTCTGTGTTCAGCCGCTTGGCTAAATTGACTCACCTCAGGCTCTACTACAACCAGCTGGAGTCTGTCCGTCCTGGAACCTTCGACAACATCAAAGACATTCTTGAACTGGAACTCTTCAACAACCAAATCAGTCGTCTCTCTCCTCGCCTGTTCTGGAACATGCCCAACCTAGTGAAGCTTACTCTGTCCCGGAACAGACTCCAGACTATCCCAGCCCAGAGTTTTTACTACCTTCCAAATATAACCTTCCTCAGCTTCTACAAAAACCCTCTCACCTTCCTACCCGACCAGCTCATTGGACACATGCCAAGCCTCAAGAAGTTTTACCTGTATGAAACGGAGTTAGACACCCTTCCAGAAAATCTGTTTTGTAACATGACAACACTGGAAATGCTCTCGGTCACCTTTAACAGCAGGCTGAGGCATCTTCCAAAAGACATCTTCTCTTGTCTCTCCGGCCTCTACAGGCTCAAACTGGCAGCCAACAGCCTTGAATTTCTCCATACGGACCAGTTCTCCGGCCTGATCAACCTAGAAACCCTGATTCTCAACTCCAACCAGCTTCGCTCCCTCCCTCCCGATGTCTTTCGCAATGTCCCGAAACTCGCCAACCTAAGTCTGGAGCACAACCGCTTGGAAACCCTTCCCGGAGGGGTTCTATCAACGGCGGCCGGGTTGAGAATGGTCACTCTCAAAGACAACCCCTGGCAGTGCACCTGCGATATCCTGGACTTTGCCCAGTGGGTCGGCCGGATGCGAACCGTGGTTGAGGATTACGACCGTGTGGCGTGCCACGCGCCGCCCCGTCTACGGAACACCTCCCTGGGGTCGTTGTCCGCCGAGTTGGTTCGTTGTTGGGTTACCCCTACAGCTGATTTTACCGGTAATGTTAGCCATCCTACCATCACTCTCAAGGCGTCCACCACCGAAGATGACCCGGTTGCCAAAATTGGGCCGATTAACCACACTGCTGTCACTCGCAAGGCATCCCCCACGGAGGGTAACCCGACTGCCGAAAGCGGGCCCTCGGAGGACTCTTCAGGCCCGCCTTCTTGGTACGACCTCACGAAAGGAGCCGCAAGCGCGGCTCGACCGACGGCTCAAACTGCCGCTCGCCAGACTCGATCTTCGCCCAGCACCGCCGCCTTGCCGCGCACCTCCACCGAAGATCGCCCCCTAGAGGACGGCCTCGGTAAAGAGTCGCAGGCTTTTTACGAAGTCGTCGTCCTGCAGCCGGAGTACAGCATTGTGCACAACAATCGATTAAACGGCTGGGTCTACCTGTGGACGCTGCCCCCTAGTGGCCCGTACATCACGTTCCTGGTGGTGTTCCACGTCCTTCTGGTGGCCACGTGCGTGGCACTGATCGCCGGAAGCCTCTGGGTGCTTTACAGACTGAATCAAGCCATGGAGCGAGTCGCTGAAGGGACCGTGCGCGAGAAGAAGAACAGGAGCGCATCCGGAAGAAAGTGAAGATTCTAAAAGTTAAAAATTGTAGCACATGCCGCAAATAATCATTTTCTCGCATTAACGGGAATTGGTGTTTCTTAAAACCATGGGTCAGGGGCCCAGATTGGGTCGTGGGAGTGTGTGGGGTGGACCTTGGAATGAGTGGGTAGTCCATTAGGCTGTGCTAGTATGTGTATTTGACGTGTCAATGAAAGGTACTACAGTTCTAAATTTGGGTACTGTTTTTAAAAAAGGATTTATAATTTAGCGATATTTAAAATTGGTTGAAGAACCGGTGACATGGACCATACCATTTGTCTTGCACAACAAGTTTTGTTTGTATTTGTAATTCACTTTTTCTTTTCTTGCTGTTCTGGCTTTGCTCATAAATTTCCATTTACCATTTACCATTTACCACATATTTGCTTGCGCATATTTCAACATGTTAACAGTTTAAACAAGGGTTTTTAAAAAATATATTTCATTCTTTGTCGTGAGCCAAAATGGCCATTGTCAATTGCAACATTGGTATCTTTCATTGAAGCTCTGGACTCATTTCATTTTGTTTGTGGATTTGTGTGTATGTGTGGCCATTATGCTGAAGCCACTACATTAAATGAAGGCAAAAAAAACAAGGAATAATATGTAAATATGTAACCCTGGAGCGATGGTTGAAGAACCGTGCGATGACATGAGCTGTATTTACCGTATGAAAGAATGCTGGGGTGCTTGTTTATGTTTTCATCTTTTAAAAATATTTTTTTTTAAAGGAGAGCAGGCAATCTACCCTACTTATGTATTTCTTTACTTTAATCTGAAGACTTTGTGGTACTGTTTTATGCTTCCGTTTTCAGCAAAAATTGATGTTTCAGATATAATACATTAATGCACTTTTTGTTTTTTGTTTGTCTATTTTTCTGCTACCGTGTTTTGGCAACACCTCCCATTAATACACTATTGGAGGAAATTAAAGATCTGCTGCAGTAAAGCTACATTTTATGACGTATGATTGGGGGCCACGTATTGAAGGCGGGGGCCACTTCCATTTCAGTTCGGTCAGTTCAGCAAATGAACTGGCTGAACTGAAATGGAACTGCACACAAAAAAACAAAACATTTGGATAAAAACAGAAACGAACTAAAAATAGGAAACAAACGGCTGAGATAGCGGCATTATCTCTGAGCCAGGCTGCATCCTTGAGGTTGTGGCAATATTGGCGTTTAAAAAAAAAAATGGCCAAATTTTTTCCCCCAATCTGAATCAACACGATGGCCTGCCAAAGTAGGTCCATCAAAAATGAAGGAAGAAAAGGCTTGTTTTTTCCCCCTGTTTGATGAGAAGAAGGAAGCACAGTAATACGTTTTTTTGGAAGCGGTAGTTATAATTTTGTCACGCAGAGACAAAGGTCTGGTCGTCGAGCTTGGACTTAAATCACGGTCTTTGTGCTAAAATAACCAAAGAAACAACTCCTGCTAATCGAGCTGATGCCTGTTCTTTGCCGTTTTTAGTGCTTACGTTTGCAGCTAATTGGAAAAAGCGGCGCGGTGCTGATCGTAAAGCGCAAGGTGCTCATAAAGCCCGTTAGCCGGGCTTATTACGTATATGGAACAAACAAGAAACAAACACGCTATTTACATCAAACATTCAAGATGCTGGGGGGGTGGGTGGGTGAGGGCTACAAGTCAAAGTGGTTTACGTCACTAAAACTGAAAGAGCAGGGATGTTGTTTGTGTATGTGTGTGTGTCAGAGAGTGTGTGCGTGTGTGTGTGTGTGTGTGTGTGTGTGTCTGTGTGCCTGTGAGTGTGTGTCAGAGAGTGTGTGCGTGTGTGTACGTGTGTATATGTGTGTGTGTGCATGTGTGTGTGTATATGTGTGTGTGTGTATGTGTGTGTGTGCATGTGTGTGTGTGTGTTTGTGCGTGTGTGTGTGTCTGTGTGCGTGTGAGTGTGTGTCAGAGAGTGTGTGCGTGTGTGTGTGTGTGTGTGTGTATATGCGTGTGTGTGTATGTGTGTGTGTGCATGTGTGTGTGTGTGTGTTTGTGCGTGTGTGTGTGTCTGTGTGCGTGTGAGTGTGTGTCAGAGAGTGTGTGCGTGTGTGTGCGTGTGTGTGAATATGTGTGTGAGTGTGTGTGCATGTGTGCGCGTGTTTCACACTCTACTCCTCCAATCAACAAGATGTTAGTACAGCTGTCAGAGGGTCATAACATTGCTCAACAGACCCAAGTTTCTATCAATGGGGGGTGGGGGGAAGAGGGAAGGGGGAAGAGGGGGGAGGCAGTGGAGGGGTTCGGGATGCAGGATTACACACAAAAAAACCCGAAGTAATACTGGAGTTAAACCAGGATAGAGACGAAGAAATAAGAAGAAATAAAAGTGAAAAAAATGTGTGATGTGATGTGGGAGACCTACCCGAGCTATAAGATTTCACTCAGCTATCCTCTTGTGTTCTCTTACATAGGCTCTGGATTTAAGTAACCAAAAACATGCCTGTGCACTATAAACGAACAGATGTGCTCTGAGGCTTTGAAAGAGAGAGATAGAGCGAGACAAAGAGGCAGAGAGACAGTGGGAGAGAGGGAGAGGGAGAGAGGGAGCATTTTAATGAAGAGGAAGAGAATGGTGGAAAGAAACATTCTGTTTTTTTTCCCTCAGCCTTCTGACCCTCTGTTCTTTTCATCAGACCATTAAATAAAATTTATTATCATTTTTATTATAAATGTGGTAAAAACAGAAAAAAGCCTCAATCTCTCACCGAGCATCATCTTTCGAAAACATCTCAAAACCTCCCATAATGAGGGAACGGGTGTGGGGGGGGTGGGGGGGGGGTGTGTGTGTGGAATATCCGTATCTGTTGCTGGAGATAATAAGTTTCTGACAAAACAGCATGTAACTTACAGGACAATAGCTGGCTTCAGTCTCACTTAACCAAACAAAAAATATATTTAAAAGAAGATGACAAACACGGGCTGATTAATGTGTAATTTCCTGAAAATTCGGCATAGACGCAGCGTAAGCAGGACTAAATGCAGGCCTGAGTGTAGAGGATTCCGGCTTATTCCTGCTTCAGTCATTATGACTCGTTATGGAAAGCCCAGCAAGGTACCTAATCCTAACCCTAACACTCTGTCTGCACACACACACACGCAATCACGCACACACACACACACTCACCGACACACACCACACGCACCATACACACACACCACATATACTCATTTACATACTAAAACACAAACACACACACTCACCGACACACACCACACACACCATACACACACACACCACATATACTCATTCACACACTAAAACACACACACACACACACACACCACACACACCATACACACACACCACATATACTCATTCACACACTAAAACACACACACACACACACACACACACCATTCTCACACACACTCACACATACACACTACAACACACACACACACCACATACACTCATTCATACACTACAACACACACACACACCACACTTACACGCACACACACACACACACACACACACACACTCACAAACACACATTCACACACTCACAGACACACACCACACACACCATACAAACACACCACATACACTCATTCACACACACACACACACACACACACACTCACAAACACACATACACATACTCACAGACACACACCACACACACCATACAAACACACCACACACACACACACACACACACACACCACATACACTCATTCACACACTACAACACACACACACACACCATACTCACACACACACACACACATACACACACACACACACAGACACACACACACACCACATACACTAATTCACACACTAAAGCACACACACCATATACACACACACACACAAACATACACCACATACACTAATTCACACACTAAAGCACACACACACACACACCACACACACCATATACACACAGACACACACACATACATACACCACATACACTAATTCACACTCTAAAGCACAC
This sequence comes from Anguilla rostrata, assembly GCF_018555375.3. Taxonomy (NCBI): domain Eukaryota; kingdom Metazoa; phylum Chordata; class Actinopteri; order Anguilliformes; family Anguillidae; genus Anguilla; species Anguilla rostrata. The sequence continues at coordinate 5,307,300 of NC_057936.1, forward strand.
ACACAAACATACACACACACACGCACACACACACACACAAACACACCCACACCCACAAACACACACACACAAACACACACACGCACACACGCACACACACACTCACACACACACACACACGCACACTCACATACACACACAAACACACACACACACACGCACACACACACACACACACACACACACACTCACACTAAAACACACACACACACACACACACTCACACTAAAACACACACACACACACACACACAGTAGCAGAATAGGTGGGGCTCTGCCGGCACACTACTTCCCAAAAATGTTTGCAAGAGAGAGAGAGAGATGGGTGGGAGAGAAAGACAGAAAAAGGAGGGAGAGGGAGAGGGTGGGAGAGAGAGAGAGAGAGATCGAGAAAAAGGACAGAGTGTGTTTGAACAAAGCAGACTGCTCATGTGTCACAGGAGGAAATGATGATGATGGTGATGGTGATGGTGATGGTGATGATGATGATGATGGTGGTGATGCCCATGAAGAGGTAATATCGCCTTGTGTGACGGACGGTGTGGAAAGCACCGGAAGCCAGACCGTGTCCTCTCCGAGGCGTTGGAACGGAAAGGGGAGGGGGGGGGGTAGAGGGGGGGTGTCTTTAACGTAAGCCAGGAGAGGTTGCGAGGAGAAGCCGGGGAGCCGTACGGAGCTGAGGTCTCGTTTCCACGCCGACACCGGCCCAAACAGCGCGGTAAGTGTCGCCGTGAGTCGCCGTGGCTGCGCGTCTCCAGCGCTCGTCCCTGAGCCCTTTCAGAGAGCGCAGCGGGAAAGCGGTCGTTCGTGTCAGAGCAATTACGCTCATTTTGTCATTAGCAAACTTCAAAACAATGTAGCGTTTAAGGGTTTAATTTTCCCATGCGGTCTGCTTTCTGGAGTTCACAGAACATGCCCTCAGGGACTGGTGAGTCTGTATGTGTGTGTGTTTTCGTGTGTGTGTGTATAAATATAAGAGAGTATGCCGATATTACACTGCAATTCAGTGAAACATTGTCATTAATAGTAGCTTTTGAGCTTTTTTAAAATTTGTGAATAAAACTAAATGTTTGAACTCACTTTCTCGCTTTCACAGCTTCTTCAATAGCAGGGGTTTTAAGGCTCAGCTACATCAAATGAGATATTGTGTTTACTTTTAGTGATACTCCAAGAACGGTTACTTTTAAAAACAGCATGACACCGAAATGTTCTCCGATTCACTTCAAAATGCTGATTCTACAATACTGGGGGAAGGAAAAAAAATATTTTCCCTGGAACTGATGTTCAGCTGGAAAAAAAAATCCAATTCCGACTTAGTCCAGACTGCGGTTTCGGAAAGGCTGGGAATCATTACATCAGTGGGGAACACAGTCGTTTTTTCCCCTTCATTAAATTTATCAAAGGCACAATTCAGCAGGAAAGGACGGTCAGAAGCTTCATCTCAGTGAACACAGAAAGGTACTGATTGAGCAAGTTTATTGTTTCAACTGGTTTACACTGGAGCGGTATGAACTGCTTTACAACAGGGAGGACATGTTTCATTTTGTGATGCAAGTACAAGTGTTCAAAACACAGAGACAAATGTTTCCTACCTATGGCCATAAGCCCTAAAATATGTTATTATTAACTATATCTAAATCAAATTTAAAAGCAACATTTTCACTGTAAAAAAAAAACGACTCAAATTCTTAGTCCAAACTCCTAATTCCATTCCTAATTGAGGAATGCCTAACTCACTAAAACCTTTGACGTAGACAGTTAATTCAAGGTTTCAAAGTCAGATTTGCTAGTAGACAGTAGCAAGCAGAGGTGAAATGCGAATGTGAATTTTTTCTAAAGGGACTTCATGGCAGTTTTTACCTTTTGAATATACATTCACCGGCCACTTCATTAGGTGACAGGAGTGGCACCCGGTGTGGTCTTCTGTTGCTGTAGCCCATCTGATTCAAGGTTTGACGTGATGTGTGTTCAGGGATGCTCTTCTGCATACCTCGGTTGTAACAAGTGGGTATTTGAGTTACTGTTGCCTTTCTATCAGCTCGAACCAGTCTGGCCATTCTCCTCTGAACTCTGCCATCAACAAGGCATTTTCGCCCAGGTGGCCTGGTTCTGTATCTGTTCATTGTGATACGTTGTGGGCTGAAGTTTTGTGACACATCACAAATAAGAAAGTCAAAATGATCCTATTACTTATTATTATTAAGTTCCCCTTTATTGTTTTCTTGAAAGAAAACAAGCAATAAAAAACCAAAAAACAGCTTGATTTGCCATTTGTTTTTAATGATGAGATGGGAGGAGCAAAACCGGCTCGTTATTTCGGCAAGGTCTCTCTTTAAGAGTCCCTCCTGTGCCGTTACAAACAGGCAAACGTTCGGGGCGTGCACCTCTGTGACCCCCCTCCTCCCTCCCCCCCCCCCCAAGCCCTGCATTCCTGCCTGCTGTGGGACAGGGGGGGTCGAGAGCCGGCTCACCGTACAGCTGTAAAGACGTGTCCCGCTGCAAACCCAAAAAGCTCCCTCTGTTCCTCTTAGAGGAACGCCTCCACCCCACCCCCATCCGTCCCGCCCCCCCCCCCCCCCCCGTAACACCCGTGTAACATCCGAGAGTGCTGCCAGGTCACCTAAACCTGACTGCGGCTCCCAATCTCTGTCCCGAAGGGGGAGATCTCATCTCAACCTCAGATTCTGGCAAGGTCGTAATCGTCTGCTGGTTTATGGTGGGTCCCCTGTCCTTAATTTAAGCCCCTGAATGTCTAAAGAGTCTCAGCACACTTTCCCCCCCCCCCCCAAGGACTGAGCAGCCTGCCAATTGAAAAGTGAGCACAAACACATCCATAAATGCTGTGCCCCCCCCCCCCATGACTAGAGCTTGACCCCCCAGCCTTTAGATGGTAGTACCCAAACTTGGCCCTGCATACACAGGGTGTGCTTGTTATAAGTGCGACGTCATTGAATTCTAGCAAGCTGTTGCTCTTAATTAGCACTCTTCAATGATTATTGAAGGATGGATTTACCCTCAGAAGAGAACACATCAGAAGCAGCTTTGCAAGTGACGATAAATAAAGGCCCTACATTCACATCCCAGTACATTTTAATTAGGCAAACTCATAATGCTCAGTAATCCTGTAATGCGTGCAAATGATTCCAACAAGAACATGCGCCTTGTGTAAGCCAACCGGTTTGATATGTAGAGGTAGGACAAGAAAAAATATGAAGAAAGGAGAAGGTCAAGAAAAAAGGAGTGCCTCACTGAACTTTTCACTTCTCTGTTCTATTTTTAGAGCGCCATGGATCTGGGAGTGTGCGCACTCTACTTGCTCCTCAGCGCTTTGGCTGCGGACTCCGTTTCTGGAGGCTGCCCAGACGGATGCAAGTGCAGAGAGAGCAAAGTCCTGTGCCAGAACATCTCGGAGTTTCCCAGCTCCATATCCTCGACCACCTCCATGCTTTACATCACCAACGCCAGCATCTCCTCTTTGAAGCCCGCTGACGTCGAGGCCTTCTCCGCGGCCCTCTCGATGTTCGTGGTCAAGGATTCCGCGATGGCGGAGGTGCTCGCCGGCACGTTCGACAAAACGCGAAACCTGGTGGCCCTGGGCTTGTCGGGAATCCGGCTGCAAAGTCTCCCGGACGAGCTCTTTCGGAACCTGGGAAAGGTCAAATCCCTCACTTTGAGCAAAAACAAAATACTCGTCCTCGCCCCTGACCTACTTTCGCCCCTCGGGGACTTGCAGAATCTGGACCTGAGCGGGAACCTCCTCACCCACGTCCCGGGGGAGGCATTCCGCCAACTCAAGCAGTTGCAGACCGTCAACCTGGCCCAGAACAACATCGCCAACCTTTCCCGGGAGACCTTCCGAGGACTCGGCGAGCTGAGGTTCCTGAGACTCAACAGGAACGCCGTCGGAGAGATCCCGCCCGGCTGCTTCGACGACCTGGTGAACCTGGAGGAGCTCTCCTTGCAGGACAACCGGATCGAGAGCCTCCCCGGCCGCCTGTTTTCCTCGCAGCGGAAACTGAAGAAGCTGTACCTCTCCAACAACCGCTTGTCCCTGCTTCCGCGGGGCATCTTCCTCGACCTCCCCGACCTCGTCCAGATATCACTCTTCGAGAACCGGCTGAGCGGCGTCCCCGCGGGCGTCTTCGGCCCCATGGCCCTCCGGGAGCTCTGGCTGTACGACAATCGGCTGACGCGCCTGGAGGACGGCGCGTTCAGCAACCTGACGCGCCTGCGGCTCCTGGTTCTGAGCCGTAACCGGATCGGCTCGGTCCCCGCCGGGGCCTTCGGCGGCCTGGCCGAGCTGGGAGAGGTGTCCCTGCACACCAACCTGCTCTCGGGCCTGGAGGAGGGGACCTTCAGCGGGCTGCCCAAGCTGGAGAACATCTCCCTGGAGCACAATCTCATCCAGTCCCTCCCTGGGAAGCTCTTCCACGGCTTGCCTCCCCTCTGGGAAGTGGACCTCCACAACAACTCCCTGCGGAGCCTGTCGCAGGAGGTGCTGGACTCCCTGGACGCGGTGAAGGAGGTGAAGCTCGCCCAGAACCCCTGGAGGTGCGACCGGGACATCCTGCCCCTGCGAGACTGGGTGAGGAGGCACCCCTCCAAAGTGCAGAATGCCAGCCTGCTGACGTGCCTCTCTCCCGATTCACTGGCCCACGCCAAAATTACTGACCTGACCAACGAGGAAGCAGAAGCCTGGAGGCCGTCCACCTCGACCGCCACCACTCCCTCAGGCGACTTGGCCACACCCACGGAGATGCGAAGGAGGCCTCGCACCCCGCCCCCCAAGAAGAGCACCCCTGCTGCCCCTGCCGCCACCACTCCTCCCGTGCGGGACGACAGTAACCATGGTGACGGGGAGGGCCTTTCCCGGGACGCTAAAATCATCATCATCACCTTGGTCTGCATCGCCATCATCGCCACCGTCATCATCTGCTGGATTTGCTACAGGAGGAAGAAGCGGGCCAGCCGCACCTTGTACCACCAGGCCAGAAAGAACACCGTCATTTAGGGGTGGGGTGGGGTGGGGGGGTGGCTTGGGTCTTTTCTATAGGCCGCCCCTCATGGGGCCCCTATTTCAGGCCACCTTGGAACACTCTGAGAGCTGGACACGGGAGTGCAACACGGAACCGTTTTGGAACCATTCAGCTTTCCAGGAAGCGGCCGTCCGCTAAGCTTTGGCGTTCCTGTCACAAAATCCGTTCATTCGTTCGGTCTGTTTATTCACGCGAGCGCGCTGCGAACTTGCGGTGGTCTGAGAACGTAATGCTCCACTGCACTGGAATGTCACGAACATCGCATTTTCCCTGTTGCCATTTTGCTTGCTTGAAGTTGAATGGGATGCTTGCTAACCATGTGCACATTTTGTAGTCTTACTTGGATCTGAGCTTCGCATGAAAATGGAACCTTCTTAGCACTGTAAACAGCAGATAAGGCAGGAAACCAGAAACCCCTCTATCTCAGTGAGCCTATGATACTTTTCATTTTTTCCCCTGATGTCTGAATTCCATTGCTTTTTATATGTAAATAGCCTGACATTGATACCAATACAATATAACATGCTGCATCATTATTGACAGACATTATTATAGAAGAAAGGCTAAAATTTCAGTATTACCTTTTAATGATTTCTGAAGTAATACAACATTCTTTTTTAATGCCCAAATAGATCATGAATCACAAATAACAACAATCTGTAACAATCTGAATTGTAAATAATTAAATTGTTTATTTTCAGGAATATGGGTTATATAATGACTTACTCAAACAAAATGTCAATAAACTTCATTGAACAAGAATCTGTCTCGTCTGATTGAAGCAATATTTCTTGTAAATCTTCCAGATTCTAAAGCCAAATGTATAAGTCACATTTGTCCGAACGTGAGTAAAAATCTGTGCGTTTTAAGTGTGCGCAGCACTCTTGCAAAGATGATTTATTTTCTATAAAATCGTGTGCCGTGGAATCAGATTCCTTCTGCACTATAAGTGCACTGAGGACATAATTCTTGGTACATGCATGACGGCGCTCCAGTGCTTAGAATGAGTGAAACTAAAAGTTCTACATTTCACGTGGGCAGGGAACCCTTCGGTAAGCAGAGATGTGCACGTCCTTTGTGTCCTAATGTTTATTTCTGGTTCTTAGAACAGGCACGTGGGGGGATTGCGGGAGACCAAATATTTGACCTTGGCTCTCTACAGAACATCTCAATTTACTTTCTGCATTTCCCGCTTGGCTTTTTACACACACAGCGCTGTAAATTTCTGCTCTGGTATGTGGGTGGAAGCTTGTATCTCCCCAGCATGCGGTGGATACCGTGTGTCATTGACTGCATGTCTTCATGATAGCAAAGCTTTCCTCCTTCTGGACGGTTGCCATAGTTTTTATGTTCTTTTTTAACGAGTGCAGCGGGTAGAGAGGCAAACAACTCACTGCTGCCCTCTTCTGGATGAGAAGTGAAAATGCCATTACGGATCTGGACAGAAGGCCTGCATTTGAATCCTGGCCTGAAAGCCTCACCTCAGACTCAGTTCATTCCAACCAAGTCTGTTTGGTGGACAAGTCACCCAGCAGCTCAACATATGCACATTCAACATTTTATTTATTTATTTATTTGCACACAAATATAAATTCATGCTTAGTGATTAATAGAAAATGTACAGGAGAGGTTAAAAAACCTGAGCGGGCTTATTCAAGGACCTGCTTTATAGAGAACATCATTAGATTCAATAATTGAAACAGAATGAGTAATAATTAAAACAAATAGAAAAAGTTTTTTTTTTAATTGTAATAATAATAATAATAATAATAATAATAATAATAGGGTGGCATGGTGTTGCAGTGGGTAGCACTATTGCCTCACAGCAAGAAGTTCCTGAGTTCAAATCTGGCCTGGGCCTTTCTGTTTACAGTTTACCTGTTCTCCCCGTGTCCGTGCGGGTCACCTTTGGTTTCCTCCCACAGTCCAAAGACATGCAGGTAGGCTGATTGGAGACTCTAAATTGCCCATAGGCATGAGTGTCTGAGTGAATGGTGAGTGAATGGTATGTGTGCCCTGTGATAGATTGGCAGCCTGTCCAGGGTGTCTTCCTGCCTCTCGCCCAATGCATGCGGGGATAGGCTCCAGCACAACCCGCGACCCTGCCCAGAATAAGTGGGTATAGATAATGGATGGATGGATGTAATAATAATAATAATAGATCTGAATAATAACATATCTGTGAAGATCCACCATTTTGTGTCAACATTTTTTTTTTGTTTCATTCCATCTTCTTACAAACACCCGTGGGTTATTTGTATGATGCACGTATTGTGCGTTAGCTGAAGTCAAGCTCACTCTTCAGTACTGAATTCCCCCCCCCCCCACTGGCCCCTCCCACCCTCATGTTATCAGTATTTTCAGGGTGACCCTTGGGAACGCCCAATCAGACGTTTCATAAAGCGATAAGAAAGACGTTCTTCGACTGCTTCTTTGCAAGGCAAAATTGAAAGTAGATGTGTTGCTGTGAAAGTGGGTAAGTCTTCTGTGTTTCATTCTTTGAATTATTAAAGGATTGAAAGTGCATTATGATGCTAAAGCAGTTTATTTTCTGAACTGCTAATTTCACTGCGTTACTGACACGAGACTACAGTACTGTCTGCATCAGAGGGTCTTCTGTATTGGCAATACTACTACTACTACTACTACTGCTAGTGCTACTACTACTACTACCACTACTACTACTGCTACTACTACTACTACTACTGCTGCTACTACTACTACTGCTACTGCTGCTGCTACTACTACTACTACTACTACTACTACTAATACTACTACTTCTACTACTACTACTACAACTATTACCCACTACTACAAATATTTCTATGAGACTGAATATATTACACATACAAATTAATACTATACTATAATACATATAAAATACTATCTTGCAGCAGTACAGTATTTGATTTTAATACAAAGCAATAGAAAATACAGGAGATCATGTACAGTTAAAAGTAGAAATATGTTTTTAAAAATCTATGTTGAGCGCAGGTGCAGCATACATTTTTAAATAAGTATTTAAAAAATTGATCTGAGACCCCTATACATATAATGAAAAGAGCCAGGACTCTGTCGTGTCCTCAGACTTTTGGTCACAACTGTATATGCAGACAGCAGTGGATTCATGTCCTTTTGCAAGACCTGTGTGTGTGTGTGCGTATGTGTGTGGTTTATTGCTTTACATTTTATGTTTTTTGTGTTAATAAATAAAGGCTATCTTGCAAATGTAAAATTATCTTATAGAAATGTACTATACTACTGTCAGAGCTTAATGGGAGAAAAAATGCATGCGTTGCCTGATGTAGAAATTACACATGATTTACTGTGTGTTGCGTGATGTTAAGTTATTTTGAAGCTCTTACAGCCTAAAAGTTTACCAAAAAGAAATGTGTGGTCAAGGCAGCACGCTGTGAATCTGGACTGTGGCTGGTAGCCTCATAGGGCAATGCGCAGTTGGCAATATTGTGTTGCGCAGGGTTTTCGAAGGTTCATTCGGGTTAGGGGTCCGCGTTTCAAATATCTAGCGACATCTGCTGGTCGATCAGGCGAGCTGCATGTTAAAGCCGCACATGAAGTTCTTCTTTTTTTCGGAGGAGATCCGCGGTTTATCTACTCTCTCCAGAATCAACAGAGGGGTTTACACGTGAATGCAGCAGCACTTGCGAACTAATTTGCCATTTCAAATTAGGGTGGGATTTAGACATGGTCAGCCACACATTGGAGCCCAAATTTAAAAAGAAAAAATGTATGTCTTTTTAAATACTGTATTTTATAAACTGTATTTTAAATGCATGCATGTCGTAACTGAACATTGTTTTTCTTTTCTCCAGTAAAGAATAATTAAACATGCATCTTATAAACTGCGTCTTTCTGCTGCACCTGATGCTCGGGAGTGTGACGGGAGAGTGTGGCGGGTCGCCCAACTGCAAGGTTCTCTACGATAGAAACATCACCGAAATCCCTGCCACCCAGAAAGCTGGCGTCACCGGGATTTATTTCGTGGGCAGCCGGATTTCCACCATCCCCGACCGAGCCTTCATCAACAGTCCGCAGCTGGAGACTCTGGACTTCCTCGACATGCCCATCGTGTCCGTCGAAACGCACGCCTTCGAAGGTTTGGGCAGGTTGAGGTTAATCGAAATTTCCAATACGAACCTGACGTTGTTGCCCCTGGGCGTGTTTCAGAACCTGCCGAGCCTCGAGAAGCTGGTTCTCAAATTCAACAGAATCCAGAAGCTTGAGAAGGGACTGTTTGATGGTCTGCGGATGCTGAAAGAGCTCCATCTTCACACCAATGAAATCGCCTCGATCGACGAGGGAATTTTCGATCAGCTTGAAAACATCACATTGCTCCACCTGGCTAGGAATAAAATCTCCTCCGTCTCCACGGAACTGTTCGCAAAACTCAGTAAATTGCAGAAGCTCAGACTCTACGAGAATGGCATCAGTGCCATTCCTCCTGGGATCTTCGATGATCTACCGGATCTGAAAGAAATCACCTTACAGGGCAACAAGATAACAGAGATACCACCACATTTATTTTCAAAAAATACCAATTTGGAAACATTACATTTAGATAATAATCTTTTGTCTGAATTGCCATCTGAAATTTTTGTGGGACTTCCTAACATAAGATTTTTGACCCTTAAGCAGAATCAAATAGCCAGCCTGCCTCCCGTGCTCTTTGGCGAAATGCTTAGACTGTATGAACTGAATCTCAAGGGGAACAATCTCAATGTCCTTCCTGCGGGAGTATTCAGTCCCTTAAAAAAACTCAGGAAGCTTGACCTATCACAAAACAAGTTTACCTCTTTGTCCGAGAAATATTTTGAAGGCCTTGGGAGACTTGAAGACTTGAATCTAGAGAAAAACATGATTGAGTCATTAAAACCGAAATACTTTGAACAACTGACAGAGCTGAAAACTCTCCGGCTGGCACATAACAAACTGAGAACTCTTCCTGAAGGGATATTTGACTCTTTACCAAAACTTAGCAGGGTATATCTGAACAACAACCCCTGGCACTGTGACTGCAGGCTGATATCGTTCTATAACTGGATGAAAGCGAACACAAAAAAGATCAAGTCCTCCCCGCCAGAGACTTGTGAATCTCCTGAAAGTTTGAAAGGACAAGAAGTCATGTCTCTCACAGAAGATCAGCTGATATGCCCAACCACTCCTGCAATCGCCACTACTGTGCCTCTCACCACAACAACCAGCACTACTGTTGCCATGACAACAGAATTACCCACAACAACCGTCCACATGACCACACCACCCCCCAAGCAACAACCGCCTTCCCAAGAGTGTGACGGGTCTCCCTACTGCCGGGTCGTCTACGATAAGTACATCGCTGAAATCCCCGCCACCCAGAAAGCTGGCGTCACCGGGATTTATTTCGTGGGCAGCCGGATATCCACCATCCCCGACCGAGCCTTCATCAACAGTCCGCAGCTGGAGCTTCTGGAGTTCCTCGACATGCCCATCGTGTCCGTCGAAAAGCACGCCTTCAAAGGTTTGGGCAGGTTGAGGTTAATCGAAATTTCCAATACGAACCTGACGTCGTTGCCCCTGGGCGTGTTTCAGAACCTGCCGAGCCTCGAGAAGCTGGTTCTCAAACTCAACAGAATCCAGAAGCTTGAGAAGGGACTGTTTGATGGCCTGCAGATGCTGAAAGAGCTCCATCTTCACATGAATGAAATCGCCTCGATCGACGAGGGAATTTTCGATCAGCTTGAAAACCTTACATTGCTCCACCTGGCTAGGAATAAAATCTCCTCCGTCTCCACGGAACTGTTCGCAAAACTCAGTAAATTGCAGAAGCTCAGACTCTACGAGAATGGCATCAGTGCCATTCCTCCTGGGATCTTCGATGATCTACCGGATCTAAAAGAAATCACCTTACAGGGCAACAAGATAACAGAGATACCACCGCATTTATTTTCAAAAAATACCAATTTGGAAACATTATCTTTAGATAATAATCTTTTGTCTGAATTGCCTTCTGAAATTTTTGTGGGACTTCCTAACATGAAATCTTTGACCCTTCAGCAGAATCAAATAGCCAGCCTGCCTCCCATGCTCTTTGGCGAAATGCTTAGACTGTCCAACCTGAATCTCAACAGGAACAATCTCACTGTCCTTCCTGCAGGAGTATTCAGTCCCTTAAAAAAACTCAGCAAGCTTGACTTATCGCAAAACAAGTTTACCTCTTTGTCCGAGGAGTATTTTGAAGGCCTTGTGAGACTTGCAGACTTGAATCTAGAGAAAAATATGATTGAGTCATTAAAACCGAAAAGCTTTGAACAGATGACAGAGCTGCGTACCCTCCAGCTGGCACATAACAAACTGAGAACTCTTCCTGAAGGGATATTTGACTCTTTACCAAAACTTAGCAGGGTATATCTGAACAACAACCCCTGGCACTGTGACTGCAGGCTGATATCGTACTTTAACTGGATGAAAGCGAACACAAAAAAGATCAGGTCCTCTCCACCAGAGACTTGTGAATCTCCTGAAAGTTTAAAAGGACAAGAAGTCATGTCTCTCACAGAAGATCAGCTGATATGCCCAACCACTCCTGCACTACTGTGACTCTCACCACAACAACCAGCACTACTGTTGCCATGACAACAGAATTACCCACAACAACCGTCCACATGACCACACCACCCCCCAAGCAACAACCGCCTTGCCCACCACCACTACTCTGTCTACCCAGACACCTACCACCATAATAATAACAACAGAGCCCACAACTGCACCAACCACTACGTTGACAAGCACAGTAGCTATGACAACTGCTCCCGCTACTATGTTCACAACAACAGTGCCAACCACTGTAGCTATGACAACTGCACCCACAACCATGCTGACAACCACAGTGCCAACCACAGTAGCTATGACAACTGCGCCCACCACAATGCTGATACCCACATTAGCTATCGGCTGACGCGCCTGGAGGACGGCGCGTTCAGCAACCTGACGCGCCTGCGGCTCCTGGTTCTGAGCCGTAACCGGATCGGCTCGGTCCACGCCGGGGCCTTCGGCGGCCTGGCCGAGCTGGGAGAGGTGTCCCTGCACACCAACCTGCTCTCGGGCCTGGAGGAGGGGACCTTCAGCGGGCTGCCCAAGCTGGAGAACATCTCCCTGGAGCACAATCTCATCCAGTCCCTCCCTGGAAAGCTCTTCCACGGCTTGCCTCCCCTCTGGGAAGTGGACCTCCACAACAACTCCCTGCGGAGCCTGTCGCGGGAGGTGCTGGACTCCCTGGACGCGGTGAAGGAGGTGAAGCTCGCCCAGAACCCCTGGAGGTGCGACCGGGACATCCTGCCCCTGTGAGACTGGGTGAGGAGGCACCCCTCCAAAGTGCAGAATGCCAGCCTGCTGACGTGCCTCTCTCCCGATTCACTGGCCCACGCCAAAATTACTGACCTGACCAACGAGGAAGCAGAAGCCTGGGCGCCGTCCACCTCGACCGCCACCACTCCCTCAGGCGACTTGGCCACACCCACGGAGATGCGAAGGAGGCCTCACACCCCGCCCCCCAAAAAGAGCACCCCTGCTGCCCCTGCCGCCACCACTCCTCCCATGCGGGACGACAGTAACCATGGCGACGGGGAGGGCCTTTCCCGGGACGCTAAAATCATCATCATCACCTTGGTCTGCGTCGCCATCATCGCCACCGTCATCATCTGCTGGATTTGCTACAGGAGGAAGAAGCGGGCCAGCCGCACCTTGTACCACCAGGCCAGAAAGAACACCATCATTTAGGGGTGGGGTGGGGGGGGGGGTCTTTTCTATAGGCCGCCCCTCATGGGGCCCCTATTTCAGGCCACCTTTGAACACTCTGAGAGCTGGACACGGGAGTGCACCACGGAACCGTTTCGGAACCATTCAGCTTTCCAGGAAGCGGCCGTCCGCTAAGCTCTGGCGTTCCGTTCACAAAATCCGTTCATTCGTTCGGTCTGTTTATTCACGCGAGCGCGCTGCAAACTTGCGGCGGTCTGAGAACGTAATGCTCCACTGCACTGGAATGTCACGAACATCGCATTTTCCCTGTTGCCATTTTGCTCGCTCGAAGTTGAATGGGATGCTTGCTAACCTTGTGCACATTTTGTAGTCTTACTTGGATCTGAGCTTCGCATGAAAATGGAACCGTCTTAGCACTGTAAACTGCAGATAAGGCAGGAAACCAGAAACCCCTCTATCTCAGTGAGCCTGTGATACTTTTCATTTTTTCCCCTGATGTCTGAATTCCATTGCTTTTTATATGTAAATAGCCTGACATTGATACCAATACAATATAACATGCTGCATCATTATTGACAGACATTATTATAGAAGAAAGGCTAAAATTTCAGTATTACCCTTTAATGATTTCTGAAGTAATGCAACATTCTTTTTAAATGCCCGAATAGATCATGAATCACAAATAACAACAATCTGTAAGAATCTGAATTGTAAATAATTAAATTGTTTATTTTCAGGAATATGGGTTATATAATGACTTACTCAAACAAAATGTCAATAAACTTCATTGAACAAGAACTCGTCTCGTCTGAATGAAGCAATATTTCTTGTAAATCTTCTAGATTCTAAAGCTAAATGTATAAGTCACATTTGTCCGAACGTGAGTAAAAATCTGTGCGTTTTAAGTGTGCGCAGCACTCTTGCAAAGATGATTTATTTTCCATAAAATCGTGTGCCGTGGAATCAGATTCCTTCTGCACTATAAGTGCACTGAGGACATAATTCTTGGTACGCACGTGAAGGAGTTCCAGTGCTTAGAATGAGTGAAACTAAAGGTTCTACGTTTCACCTGGGCAGGGAACCCTTCGGTAAGCAGAGATGTGCACGTCCTTTGTGTCCTAATGTTTATTTCTGGTTCTTAGAACAGGCATGTGGGGGGATTGCGGGAGACCAAATATTTGACCTTGGCTCTCTACAGAACATCTCAATTTACTTTCTGCATTTCCCACTTGGCTTTTTACACACACAGCGCTGTAAATTTCTGTTCTGGTATGTGGGTGGAAGCTCGTATCTCTCCAGCATGCGGTGGATACCGTGTGTCATTGACTGCATGTCTTCATGATAGCAAAGCTTTCCTCCTTCTGGACGGTTTCCTTAATTTTTATGTTCTTTTTAACGAGTGCAGCGGGTAGAGAGGCAAACAGCTCACTGCTGCCCTCTTCTGGATGAGAAGTGAAAATGCCATTACGGATCTGGACAGAAGGCCTGCATTTGAATCCTGGCCTGAAAGCCTCACCTCAGACTCAGTTCATTCAAACCAAGTCTGTTTGGTGGACAAGTCACCCAGCAGCTCAACATATGCACATTCAACATTTTATTTATTTATTTATTTATTTGCACACAAACATAAATTCATGCTTATTGATTAATAGAAAATGTACAGGAGAGGTTAAAAAACCTGAGCGGGCTTATTCAAAGACCTGCTTTATAAAGAACATCATTAAATTCAATAATTGAAACAGAATGAGTAATAATTAAAACAAATAGAAAAGGTTTTTTTTTTAAATTGTAATATTAATAATAATAATAATAATAATAATAATAATAATAATAATAGAATGTCATGGTGCTGCAGTGGGTAGCATTTTTGCCTCACAGCAAGAAGTTCCTGAGTTCAAATCTGGCCTGGGCCTTTCTGTGTGGAGTTTACCTGTTCTCCCCGTGTCCGTGTGGGTCAACTTTGGGTACTCCGGTTTCCATCCCACAGCCCAAAGACATGCAGGTAGGCTGATTGGAGACTCTAAATTGCCCATAGGTATGAGTGTCTGAGCGAATGGTGAGTGAATGGTGTGTGTGCCCTATGATAAATTGGCGGCCTGTCCAGGGTGTCTTCCTGCCTCTCGCCCAATGCATGCTGGGATAGGCTCCAGCACCCCCCGCGACCCTGCCCAGGATAAGTGAGTATAGATAATGGATGGATGGATGTAATAATAATAATAATAATAGATATGTATAATAACAGATATGTTATTATACATATCTATTATTATTATTACATCCATCCATCCATTATCCATCCACCATTTTGTGTCAACATTTTTTTTGTTTCATTCCATCTTCTTACAAACACCTGTGGGTAATTTGTATGATGCACGTGTCGCACGTTGGCTGAAGTCAAGCTCACTCTTCAATACTGAATCCCACCCCCACTGGCCCCTCCCACCATCATGTTATCAGTATTTGCAGGGTGACCCTTGGGAACGCCCAATCAGACGTTTCATAAAGCGATAAGAAAGGCGTTCTTCGACTGCTTCTTTGCAAGGCAAAATTGAAAGTAGATGTGCTGCTGTGAAAGTGGGTAAGTCTTCTGTGTTTCATTCTTTGAATTATTAAAGGATTGAAAGTGCATTATGATGCTAAAGCAGTTTATTTTCTTAACTGCTAATTTCACTGCGTTACAAGACTACAGTACTGTCTGCATCAGAGGGTCTTCTGTATTAGCAATACTACTACTACTACTACTGCTACTACTACTACTACTACTACTACTACTACTGCTACTACTACTACTACTACTACTGCTACTACTACTACTACTGCTACTACTACTACTACTGCTACTACTACTACTACTACTACTACTACTACTACTACTACTGCTACTACTACTACTGCTGCTACTACTACTACTACTACTACTGCTACTACTACTACTACTACTGCTACCACTACTACTACTGCTACTAATACTACTACTGCTACTACTACTACTACTGCTACTAATACTACTATTACGACTACTACTACTACAACTACTACTACTACTACTACTAATAATAACAATAATAATAATAATAATAATAATAATAATTTATAAAGCACTGTAATAAAGAAAAATAAGAACAAAGGGAAGATGTATAATGAGACTTAATATATTACACATATAAATTAAATACTATTAATTAAAATACTATCTTCCAGCAGTACAGTATTTGATTTTAATACAACACAATAGAAAATACAGGAGATCATGTACAGTTAAAAGTATATATATGTTTTTAAAAATCTATGTTGAGTGCAGGTGCAGCATACATTTTGAAATAAGCATTAAAAAAATAGCTCTGAGACCCCTATACATATAATGAAAAGAGCCAGGACTCAGTCGTGTCCTCAGACTTTTGGTCACCACTGTAAACGCAGACAGCAGTTCATGTCCTTTTGCAAGAACTGTGTGTGTGTGTGCCTGTGTTTGTGTGTTTGTGTGTGTCTGTGTGCGTGTGTGTTTTATTGCTTTACATTTTATGTTTTTGGTGTTAACAAATAAAGGCTATCTTGCAAATGTAAAATTATCTTGTAGAAATGTACTATACTACTCTCAGAGCTTAATGGGAGAAAAAATGCATGCGTTGCCTGATATAGAAATTACACATGATTTACTGTGTGTTGCGTGATGTTAAGTTATTTTGAAGCTCTTACAGCCTAAAAGTTTACCAAAAGAAATGTGTGGTCAAGGCACCAGGCTGTGAATCCGGACTGTGGCTGGGAGCCTCATAGGGCAATGCGCAGTTTAGTAATATAGTGTTGCGCAGGGTTTTCACGTTGATTCGTGTTAGAGGTCCGCGTTCCAAGTATCTAGCGACCTCTGCTGGTCGATCAGGCGAGCTGCATGTTAAAGCCGCACATGAAGTTCTTCCTCTGACTCCGCACGAATATGAGAATTTGGTTGCCGTCTGCGAAGTGGAAAAAAGGCGGACTATCTATTAACGGCACGCTTTTGTCGGAGGAGATCCGCGGTTTATCTACTCTCTCCAGAATTAATAGAGGGGTTTACACGTGAATGCAGCAGCACTTGCGAACTAATTTGCCATTTCAAATTAGGGTGGGATTTAGAAATGGTCAGCCACACATTGGGGCCCAAATTTAAAAAGAAAAAATATATGTCGTTTTAAATACTGTATTTTATAAACTGTATTTTAAATACAGTGTGAATTACAGCATGTTGAAATGCATGTCGTAACTGAACATTGTTTTTCTTTTCTCCAGTAAAGGATAATTAAACATGCATCTTATAAACTGCGTCTTTCTGCTGCACCTGATGCTCGGGAGTGTGACGGGAGAGTGTGGCGGGTCGCCCAACTGCAAGGTTCTCTACGATAAGAGCATCACCGAAATCCCCGCCACCCAGAAAGCTGGCGCAACTGAGGTTTATTTCGTGGGCAGCCGGATTTCCACCATCCCCGACCGAGCCTTCATCAACAGCCCGCAGCTGGTGACTCTGGAGTTCCTCGAAATGCCCATTGTGTCCGTCGAAACGCACGCCTTCGAAGGTTTGGACAGGCTGAGGTTAATCGAAATTTCCAGTACGAATCTGACGTCGTTGCCCCTGGGCGTGTTTCAGAACCTACCGAGCCTCGAGAAGCTGGTTCTCAAAATCAACAGAATCCAGAAGCTTGAGAAGGGACTGTTTGATGGCCTGATGCTGAAAGAGCTCCATCTTCACACCAATGAAATCGCCTCGATCGACGAGGGAATTTTCGATCAGCTTGAAAACCTCACATTCCTCCACCTGGCTAGGAATAAAATCTCCTCCGTCTCCACGGCACTGTTCGCAAAACTCAGTAAATTGCAGAAGCTCAGACTCTACGAGAATGGCATCAGTGCCATTCCTCCTGGGATCTTCGATGATCTACCGGATCTAAAAGAAATCACCTTACAGGGCAACAAGATAACAGAGATACCACCGCATTTATTTTCAAAAAATACCAATTTGGAAACATTATCTTTAGAGAACAATCTTTTGTCTGAATTGCCTTCTGAAATTTTTGTGGGACTTCCTAACATGAAATATTTGACCCTTCAGCAGAATCAAATAGCCAGCCTGCCTCCCATGCTCTTTGGCGAAATGCTTAGACTGTATGAACTGAATCTCAACAGGAACAATCTCACTGTCCTTCCTGCAGGAGTATTCAGTCCCTTAAAAAAACTCAGCAAGCTTGACTTATCGCAAAACAAGTTTACCTCTTTGTCCGAGGAATATTTTGAAGGCCTTGTGAGACTTGCAGACTTGAATCTACAGAAAAACATGATTGAGTCATTAAAACCGAAAAGCTTTGAACAACTGACAGAGCTGCAAACCCTCCGGCTGGCACATAACAAACTGAGAACTCTTCCTGAAGGGATATTTGACTCCTTACCAAAACTTAGCAGGGTATATCTGAATAACAACCCCTGGCACTGTGACTGCAGGCTGATATCGTTCTTTAACTGGATGAAAGCGAACACAAAAAAGATCAAGTCCTCTCCGCCAGAGACTTGTGAATCTCCTGAAAGTTTGAAAGGACGAGAAGTCATGTCTCTCACAGAAGATCAGCTGATATGCCCAACCACTCCTGCAATCGCCACTACTGTGCCTCTCACCACAACAACCAGCACTACTGTTGCCATGACAACAGAATTACCCACAACAACCGTCCACATGACCACACCACCCCCCAAGCAACAACCGCCCACATGACCACACCACCCCACAAGCAACAACCGCCTTGCCCACCACCACTACTCTGTCTACCCAGACACCTACCACCATAATAATAACAACAGAGCCCACAACTGCACCAACCACTACGTTGACAACCACAGTACTTATGACAACTGCTCCCACCACTATGTTCACAACAACAGCGCCAACCACTGTAGCTATGACAACTGCACCCACAGCCATGCTGACAACCACAATGCCAACCACAGTAGCTATGACAACTGCGCCCACCACAATGCTGATAACCACAGTAGCTATGACAACTGCGCCCACCACAATGCTGATAACCACATTAGCTATCGGCTGACGCGCCTGGAGGACGGCGCGTTCAGCAACCTGACGCGCCTGCGGCTCCTGGTTCTGAGCCGTAACCGGATCGGCTCGGTCCCCGCCGGGGCCTTCGGCGGCCTGGCCGAGCTGGGAGAGGTGTCCCTGCACACCAACCTGCTCTCGGGCCTGGAGGAGGGGACCTTCAGCGGGCTGCCCAAGCTGGAGAACATCTCCCTGGAGCACAATCTCATCCAGTCCCTCCCTGGGAAGCTCTTCCACGGCTTGCCTCCCCTCTGGGAAGTGGACCTCCACAACAACTCCCTGCGGAGCCTGTCGCAGGAGGTGCTGGACTCCCTGGACGCGGTGAAGGAGGTGAAGCTCGCCCAGAACCCCTGGAGGTGCGACCGGGACATCCTGCCCCTGCGAGACTGGGTGAGGAGGCACCCCTCCAAAGTGCAGAATGCCAGCCTGCTGACGTGCCTCTCTCCCAATTCACTGGCCCACGCCAAAATTACTGACCTGACCAACGAGGAAGCAGAAGCCTGGAGGCCGTCCACCTCGACCGCCACCACTCCCTCAGGCGACTTGGCCACACCCACGGAGATGCGAAGGAGGCCTCACACCCCGCCCCCCAAAAAGAGCACCCCTTCTGCCCCTGCCGCCACCACTCCTCCCGGCGACGGGGAGGGCCTTTCCCGGGACGCTAAAATCATCATCATCACCTTGGTCTGCATCGCCATCATCGCCACCGTCATCATCTGCTGGATTTGCTACAGGAGGAAGAAGCGGGCCAGCCGCACCTTGTACCACCAGGCCAGAAAGAACACCGTCATTTAGTGGTGGGGTGGGGGGGGGGGGGGTCTTTTCTATAGGCCGCCCCTCATGGGGCCCCTATTTCAGGCCACCCTTGGAACACTCTGAGAGCTGGACACGGGAGTGCAACACGGAACCGTTTTGGAACCATTCAGCTTTCCAGGAAGCGGCCGTCCGCTAAGCTTCGGCGTTCCGGTCACAAAATCGGTCTGTTTATTCACGCGAGCGCGCTGCATACTTGCGGTGGTCTGAGAACGTAATGCTCCACTGCACTGGAATGTCACGAACATCGCATTTTCCCATGTTGCCGTTTTGCTCGCTTGAAGTTGAATGGGATGCTTGCTAACCTTGTGCACATTTTGTAGTCTTACTTGGATCTGAGCTTCGCATGAAAATGGAACCTTCTTAGGCACTGTAAACAGCAGATAAGGCAGGAAACCAGAAACCCCTCTATCTCAGTGAGCCTGTGATACTTTTCATTTTTTTCCCTGATGTCTGAATTCCATTTATATTTAAATAGCCTGACATTGATACCAATACAATATAACATGCTGCATCATTATTGACAGACATTATTATAGAAGAAAGGCTAAAATTTCAGTATTACCCTTTAATGATTTCTGAAGTAATGCAACATTCTTTTTTAATGCCCGAATAGATTATGAATCACAAATAACAACAATCTGTAACAATCTGAATTGTAAATAATTAAATTGTTTATTTTCAGGAATATGGGTTATATAATGACTTACTCAAAGAAAATGTCAATAAACTTCATTGAACAAGAATCCGTCTCGTCTGAATGAAGCAATATTTCTTGTAAATCTTCCAGATTCTAAAGCTAAATGTATAAGTCACATTTGTCCAAACGTGAGTAAAAATCTGTGCGTTTTAAGTGTGCGCAGCACTCTTGCAAAGATGATTTATTTTCCATAAAATCATGTGCCGTAGAATCAGATCCCTTCTGCACTATAAGTGCACTGAGGACATAATTCTTGGTACATGCATGACGGAGTTCCAGTGCTTAGAATGAGTGAAACTAAAGGTTCTACGTTTCACGTGGGCAGGGAACCCTTCGGTAAGTAGAGATGTGCATGTCCTTTGTGTCCTAATGTTTATTTCTGGTTCTTAGAACAGGCATGTGGGGGGATTGCGGGAGACCAAATATTTGACCTTGGCTCTCTACAGAACATCTCAATTTTCTTTCTGCATTTCCCGCTTGGCTTTTTACACACACAGCGCTGTAAATTTCTGCTCTGGTATGTGGGTGGAAGCTCGTATCTCTCCAGCATGCGGTGGATACCGTGTATCATTGACTGCATGTCTTCATGATAGCAAAGCTTTCCTCCTTCTGGACGGTTGCCATAATTTTTATGTTCTTTTTTAACGAGTGCAGCGGGTAGAGAGGCAAACAGCTCACTGCTGCCCTCTTCTGGATGAGAAGTGAAAATGCCATTACGGATCTGGACAGAAGGCCTGCATTTGAATCCTGGCCTGAAAGCCTCACCTCAGACTCAGTTCATTCAAACCAAGCCTGTTTGGCGGACAAGTCACCCAGCAGCCCAACATATGCACATTCAACATTTTATTTATTTATTATTGCACACAAATATAAATTCATGCTTAGTTCAACCATACAGTGTGATTAATAGAAAATGTACAGGAGAGGTTAAAAAACCTGAGTGGGCTTATTCAAGGACCTGCTTTATCAGGGCCAGCCTAGATTTTGATGGACACTAAACAATTATGGAGATGCTTCAATGTGGAGGGTGGGTGCTGAGGATTTGCAGATCTGTAGGATTCTATTGTGTGGCCTCCCCCTAGCGGTTGTGGCCCTAACCAACCTGTTTAGAGTTTACCTGTTCTCCCCGTGTCCGTGTGGGTCTCCTTTGGGTACTCCGGTTTCCTCCCACAGTCCAAAGACATGCAGGTAGGCTGATTGGAGACTCTAAATTGCCCATAGTTATGAGTGTCTGAGCGAATGGTGAGTGAATGGTCTGTGTGCCCTGTGATAGATTGGTGGCCTGTCCAGGGTGTCTTCCTGCCTCTCGCCCAATGCATGCTGGGATAGGCTCCAGCACAACCCGCGACCCTGCCCAGGATAAGTGAGTATAGATAATGGATGGATGGATGTAATAATAATAATAATAGATCTGTATAATAACATATCTGTGAAGATCCACCATTTTGTGTCAACATTTTTTTTTGTTTCATTCCATCTTCTTACAAACACCTGTCGGTTATTTGTATGATGCACGTGTTGTACGTTAGCTGAAGTCAAGCTCACTCTTCAGTACTGAATCCCACCCCCACTGGCCCCTCCCACCCTCATGTTATCAGTATTTTCAGGGTGACCCTTGGGAACGCCCAATCAGACGTTTCATAAAGCGATAAGAAAGACGTTCTTCGACTGCTTCTTTGCAAGGCAAAATTGAAAGTAGATGTGTTGCTGTGAAAGTGGGTAAGTCTTCTGTGTTTCATTCTTTGAATTATTAAAGGATTGAAAGTGCATTATGATGCTAAAGCAGTTTATTTTCTTAACTGCTAATTTCACTGCGTTACTGACAAGGGACTACAGTACAGTCTGCATCAGAGGGTCTTCTGTATTGGCAATACTACTACTACTACTACTACTACTACTGCTACTACTACTGCTGCTGCTACTACTACTACTAATACTACTACTTCTACTACTACTACTACAACTATTACCCACTACTACAAATATTTATATGAGACTGAATATATTACACATACAAATTAAATACTATTAATTAAAATACTATCTTGCAGCAGTACAGTATTTGATTTTAATACAAAGCAATAGAAAATACAGGACATCATGTACAGTTAAAAGTAGAAATATGTTTTTAAAAATCTATGTTGAGCGCAGGTGCAGCATACATTTTTAAATAAGTATTTAAAAAATAGCTCTGAGACCCCTATACATATAATGAAAAGAGCCAGGACTCTGTCGTGTCCTCAGACTTCGTTCACAACCGTATATGCAGACAGCAGTGGATTCATGTCCTTTTGCAAGACCTGTGTGTGTGTGTGTGTGTATGTGTGTGTTTTATTGCTTTACATTTTATGTTTTCAGTGTTAACAAATAAAGGCTATCTTGCAAATGTAAAATTATCTTATAGAAATGTACTATAATACTCTCAGATTTTAATGGGAGATAAAATGCATGCATTGCCTGATGTAGAAATTACACATGATTTACTGTGTGTTGCGTGAAGTTATTTTGAAGCTCTTACAGCCTAAAAGTTTGCCGAAAAGAAATGTGTGGTCAAGGCAGCACGCTGTGAATCTGGACTGTGGCTGGTAGCCTCATAGGGCAATGCGCAACATTGGTTGGCAACATTGTGTTGCGCAGAGTTTTCGAAGGTTCATTTGGGTTAGGGGCCCGCGTTCAAAGTATCTAGCGACCTCTGCTGGTCGATCAGGCGCGCTGCATATTAAAGCCGCACATGAAGTTCTTCCTCTGACTCCGCACGAATATGAGAATTTGGCTGCCGTCTGCAGAGTGAAAAAAAGCGGACTATGTATTAACGGCACGCTTTTTTCGGAGGAGAACCGCGGTTTATCTACTCTCTCCAGAATCAACAGAGGGGTTTACACGTGAATGCAGCGGCGAACTAATTTGCCATTTAAAATTAGGGTGGGATTTAGACATGTTTAGTCACACATTGGGGCCCAAATTTAAAAAGAAAAAAATGTATGTCTTTTTAAATACAGTGTTTTATAAACTGTATTTTAAATACAGTGTGAATTACAGCGTGTTGAAATGCATGTCGTAACTGAACATTGTTTTTCTTTTCTCCAGTAAAGAATAATTAAACATGCATCTTATAAACTGCGTCTTTCTGCTGCACCTGATGCTCGGGAGTGTGACGGGAGAGTGTGGCGGGTCGCCCAACTGCACTGATCACAAGGTCGTCTACGATAAGAACATCGCCGAAATCCCCGCCACCCAGAAAGCTGGCACCACCCAGGTTTATTTCGTGGGCAGCCGGATTTCCACCATCCCCGACCGAGCCTTCATCAACAATCCGCAGCTGGAGACTCTGGTATTCCTCAGCATGCCCATCGTGTCCGTTGAAACGCATGCCTTCCAAGGTTTGGACAGGCTGAAGTTAATCGAAATTTCCACTACAAATCTGACGTCGTTGCCCCTGGGCGTGTTTCAGAACCTGCCGAGCCTCGAGAAGTTGGTTCTCAAATCTAACAGAATCCAGAAGCTTGAGAAGGGACTGTTTGATGGCCTGATGCTGAAAGAGCTCCATCTTCACATCAATGAAATCGCCTCGATCGACGAGGGAATTTTCGATCAGCTTGAAAACCTCACATTGCTCCACCTGGCCAAGAATAAAATCTCCTCCGTCTCCACGGCACTGTTCGCAAAACTCAGTAAATTGCAGAGACTCAGACTCTACGAGAATGGCATCAGTGCCATTCCTCCTGGGATCTTCGATGATCTACCGGATCTAAAAGAAATCACCTTACAGGGCAACAAGATAACAGAGATACCACCGCATTTATTTTCAAAAAATACCAATTTGGAAACATTATATTTAGAGAATAATCTTTTGTCTGAATTGCCTTCTGAAATTTTTGTGGGACTTCCTAACATAAGATTTTTGACGCTTCAGCAGAATCAAATAGCCAGCCTGCCTCCCGTGCTCTTTGGCGAAATGCTTAGACTGTATGAACTGAATCTCAATGGGAACAATCTCACTGTCCTTCCTGCGGGAGTATTCAGTCCCATAAAAAAACTCAGGAAGCTTGACTTATCGCAAAACAAGTTTACCACTTTGTCCGAGGAGTATTTTGAAGGCCTTGGGAGACTTAAAGACTTGAATCTAGAGAAAAACATGATTGAGTCATTAAAACCGAAATACTTTGAACAACTGACAGAGCTGAAAACTCTCCGACTGGCGCATAACAAACTGAGAACTCTTCCTGAAGGGATATTTGACTCTTTACCGAAACTTAGCAAGGTATATCTGAACAACAACACCTGGCACTGTGACTGCAGGCTGATATCGTTCTTTAAGTGGATGAAAGCGAACACAAAAAAGATCAAGTCCTCCTCGCCAGAGACTTGTGAATCTCCTGAAAGTCTAAAAGGACAAGAAGTCATGTCTCTCAAAGAAGATGAGCTGATATGCCCAACCACTCCTGCAATCGCCACTACTGTGCCTCTCACCACAACAACCAGCACTACTGTTGCCATGACAACAGAATTACCTACAACAACCGTCCACATGACCACACTCCCCACCACCCAACCAACAACCGCCTTGCACACCACCACTACTCCGTCAACCCAGACACCTACCACCAAAAGAATAACCACAGAGCCCACAACTGCACCAACCACTACGTTGACAACCACAGTAGCTATGACAACTGCTCCCACCACTATGTTGACAACCACAGAGGCAACCACAGTAGCTATGACAACTGCGCCCACCACAATGTTGACAACCACAGTAGCTATGACAACTGTGCCCACCACTATGTCCACAACCACAGTGCCCACCACAGTAGCTATGACAACTGCACCCACAACTATGTTGACAACCACAGTGCCAACCACAGTAGCTATGACAACTGCGCCCACCACAATGTTGACAACCACAGTGCCAACCACAGTAGCTATGACAACTGGCCCCACATCCCAACCACAGTGCCACCACATGCTATGACCACTGCACCTACCACTATTTACAACCACGTGCACACAGTAGCTATGACAACTGCGCCCACCACAATGTTGACAACCACAGTGCCAACCACAGTAGCTATGACAACTGTGCCCACCACTATGTCCACAACCACAGTGCCCACCACAGTAGCTATGACCACTGCACCTACCACTATGTTGACAACCACAGTGCCCACCACAGTAGCCATGACAACTGTGCCTACAACCACCGCCTTGGCAACTACTCCGACAACCACAGCCTTGATCACAACCCTTGCCCCAACGACTACAGCTTCCACCTCTGCTCTCTTAACAACAGCCACTACCACCGTGAGCACAGCCCTCACGACAACCGCTCCCCCTACCACAGCACTCCTGACAACATCCACACCGGCCACCAGCACACAGAGAACTACATTTCCCACGACGCCGATGGAGTTCTCTTGCCCCGTGACTTCCTCCTCCGCTCGTCGTTCCGCCTACAGTTCTGAAAGGGAGAGCTGCGGGGCGCTGCTCGTCTCTTACGCGGCGATGGTCGCGTTGGAGCTGTGCTGCACCGTGGTCCTCGCCCGGTTCACCTACACGCTGTACTGCTCGCTTCAGCACGGAGAGAGGCTCTACACCAGAGTCAACCTCACGCGCTTCTCCTACAGGAAGGAAGTCATCTTACGGCCTGTGTCTCACGCCGAGACGGAAGCCTTGTGAATCTCGCGCTGCAGGGATATGAATCTCAAGTGTTACGGACTGACCAAACCTGGTATGAGACCAGAGGTAGCCTAGCGTATGCGCACCTTTTCAATATCAAGCTCTTTACTTTCACTGATGCAAAAAGGTGAGCATTAAAGCTGCTGTCGGCAGCGCTCCCAACAGCTGCAATATGGTGTAGCAGCTCTTTCTATGATTGCTGCAAATTGAGCATGACCATTCCCCAATATCTTAAAAAAAAGTTTTATTAACAATAAATTAGTAATAACTATGGTATTACTGTCTAATTATAAGTGACAGTGTCCTGCTTTGTTGTATTTATATTCTATTTTTATCTTTTTTATTAGCCTTTGTGTTTAAGCTGTCATTATTATTATTATTAGTAGTAGTAGTATAATAATATTTAAATTTTTAATTTTACTTTGGTTCGGTTCAGGTTATCATTTTGTGGTATATTTTTATGTAATTCTCTCATTTCAAGAGTTTCACCGTTTGATCGTCAGCTGCTCAATTCATGAGAAACTATATCTCTCAATGCTGTTCACAACGCCTTATCACCTATTCTTGGAAGCAGGTCTCTACTGTGCCCTTATTACTACTGCAGTAAACCATACATCCACCAGGGGGTGCTCCTGAGCTTGTACTTCTCTACGCTGGTCCTGCTAGAACACACATAGTCAACCAGTGTTTGGCAAAAACAGAGGACTGTCAACAGACGATCGTGATCTGGCAAGATACCTCCCCCCCCCAACTAATAAAGTGCTCCAAGGGACCACTATATGTCAGGCTTGTGTCATTTTTGACATATTTTACTTTTGAGCTCAATAAAAGCCACAGAATACCAAATATAAAATTTCCCATATTCAGACACCGTTATTTTTTTTCATGTTCCTAAAACAGATCCGTATTGATTGATTTAGGCCTCTAGTTTTCATTTTGCAGAGGAGGTGTACCTTATTTGGCGCGCATGGCACGCGCGCAGTTACTGACAAAAGTACTCGATTAGAGGACTTATCGACGTGCTATGCATACCTCTCTCCAATAGATGGCGATATGTTACAGCGAGATTCGCTGGTTGTCATTTATATTCACCGCAAAAAATAAATACTTAAAAAAAAAAAAAAAACTTAGGCAGCTTGCTGTGAAGTTTTGTCTGCTCAGAATTAAAAGGGTTGTGTATTGTAGCGTCTCCTCCTTTGGGAAACCTTCAGTTGTTCATGGTAGGTGTGAAAAGGGTGTGGGCCCCCAAATAGAACCATTTTCCTCTAGATAGGGTTCTATGGAAACACAGAGGTGCCTTATCGAACCCTTTCCTCTATGAGTGCAATGTGCAAGCCAAACAGTATCGTCTGCATGAATTTGTATGTCTTTTGTAAGAATCTGCCCGTTGCTCTTTGAAGAGGTTTATGTTTGCACCAAGGTTTATGTTTGCTAGTTTTTTTTATATTCTTTGCAATCAGTAGCTAACTTTTTTTCTTTACAATCAGTAACCGATTTGGTAACCAGCCTTGGTAACAAGGAGCAAATATTCTTTAGCTTAAATTTAAGTGTCCTTGACATAAATTATGCACTTTGTCTGGGTGCTGAAACACACCCAAAACCAGTACACACTGCAGCCATCCAGCGATGGAGTCCCACACTTTTGTTCCATTCTATGTTCCAGTTGATATAAACATATCGACGATTGATGACATCATCGATATCACTGTTATCAATAACAACGTTATTGATAGAACAATGTGATAACAGTAGCCCACTGCCCCAACCACTCAATAATCTAACGTTCTCCGATCTACAGAATACAAATGCTAAAATTTATGTTGTGTATTTGAAGAACGCTAGTTTGGCCTGTGATTTAATGCGGCATTAATGTGAAACCTTAAATGATCAGGTTTGAGCCAAAACGACTTGGGAGTTTCACGTTTTTTTTTTTTTTTTACTAATTTATCTCCGCAACCTTTTTGCTCGCTGTTTTCCTTTCTCTGAATTTTTAAGTGGCAGCTTTCAGTTCAGTGCCAGCGAAAAACTGAACAAATCTTCCGAACGTGCGAACGGCGTGAATCAGAGATTACTTTTTCCACTGGAACTTATTAATTTTGGCGGGGTTGTCTGTGTATGCATATATCTTACTGCAATTGCTCTGACTTTTACGTGACTAAATGTAATTCAGAACATTTGTTATAGCCGCGTCCTGTTATGGTTGTATGTTCGTAATAAAGAACCAGATTCTACCGATACACAGTGTGCTTTTCCGTTTCGAACTTAGTATTGATAATTTGCACGTGCACAATAAATACACATGAACGCATACGCACACATGTATATATGAGTCTATAAATAGTTAAATTAACATGAAGTGGGCACTCTGTGACCTGTTAATGCCTCGTCATGACATCTTTCAGATTCCAACATTTGAAAAAAAAAATTACGAACGCAGTATAAAGGATGATAACGACCGATAGAAAATTTCTTTTGAAATTTTTTGTAAATCCGGTGCGTTCTCACGCGACGCTTCCTGGTCTAACCGTAACGGCCGCACCGCTCATGACGCAGTCCAGCTGTTTAGCCCCTTGGAACGGCGCTCTAAAACCCCTGACACAGACTAGCGCGCGAGAGGCAATTTGCATTCTATATACGAGTTGAGAGCAAGGGCATAATTTATGGCGGGACTGGGGGTTACAACCTCCCCCCCCCTCTCCAATATTACAAAACATGCCAACCCCCCCCCCCCCCCACACACACACACACACACTATAAATTAAATAATTTAATATAATAAAAACGAGGATTTCCTGATGTGATTGGGATCAGTAATTTGATGTATTTTCCCCCTATAACTCATGAGGAATTATCATTTCAGCTGTTTAAAAAAAAAACAAAAAAAAAAACTTGTCAACCCCCCCCCCCCCCTCCCGGAAAATCCGAACTGAATTTACGCCCTTGGTTCAGAGGGCTTTACAGAGAGGCGGAGGAACGGCCGACCCCAAAAAACTGGCTTCACACCCCACCGCTCAGCCACACAGGGGGGGCTGGCGGGAGAGCAGTGGAGAAATTAGAGAAGGAGCGGGGGTCACAGGGGGGGGGGGGGGGTGAGAGGGGGTCAGGGGTACACAGATGGCAACACCTTGAATGCATCACCCTAAATCCACTGCACTCCCCGGGGTCAAGGGTCAGCTGAGTTGGCCAGTTCATTAGCCTAAACTGAATAGCAAAATGGCTCAGTGCGTGTACTATTAGCAGCTGGGGGACAATGGCGAGTCCTCACTTGACTCAAATCGAGAAGCAAACCGCACACCGCGGAGGACTGAACAGACTTGTGCTTGGAACACAAATACCACAAATATGCATTGTGGGAGTGTTTTGTGTCCGCTGGGCTAGACCTTTCATCATTTTTATTGCAGTTTATACATAGGCTGATTTGGCGAGGCACTGTATGTAGGTTTTAGTGCATCTCTCTTCTGAAACTGATCGAGTTCTGTGGAGTTTACTTGCTTGCGAAAATGAGCTTCGGCGAGTTTGTACGAATTACATGACGTAAAATGGCGTGTATGTGGAGAAAACAAAACTCCACGATGACTTTGGCCACCACTTCCCCGCTGACCGAACGTGCCGAGATGTTCACACACCGACGTAAGTGTGGAGATTGCTTGTGATTGGTCGAAAATGTCACATGGATGGTTAAGTTGGCTTCATCCAGTCTCCTCATCAGATTGAGCAGAGGAACATGCCATCTTCTATTTCTTCTTTTTCTTTTTTTTGCAGTGATGAATAAACAAGCGCAAACTATGAAATTATGAACGTCCAATCTATCAAAGTTTCTGCTCCTTTATCACAGCCATTGTTTTTTTGTCTGTGTTTGGTGTGAAAAACGTTGTCACTTCCATGTTTACCTTGATCTGCAGATTCTTAAACAGCGCCCCCCACTGCCGTGGAGTGTAACTAAACTAACAGTTCGAAAACACAGCGAGTATACAGACGTTTGTATGTGACGAAGTAATTCAATACCCCCTGATCCTGCTCCTTAACCTCTCCCCAGGGGACCAGCAGTTAGAGCTGGTAATTGGTTAATTAGCTTTGGAGTCCTTCGCGCTACACAATGGGAACAGGCGCCTCCTTGGACGCCCCCAGGCCCCCTCGTGCCTCCGCGTCACCCATCCTGGGGCCTAATCGAGTTCTCGTATCAGCAGATCTCCCGCCAGGAGCCAGCGCCTGACGCTCCCGACACCGAGCGCGACGGAGCGACAAATTTCTGGCAGCGGCACGCCGTGGCGACAGCCAGAGTAAACGATTGTCTGGCAACGAGGTTGCGGTTCAACCCGCCTGGCGTGTCGATGTCCTTGAGCAAGACACCTAACCCCTAACTGCTCTGGCGAATGAGAGGCATCAATTGTAAAGCGCTTTGGATAAAAGCGCTATATAAATGCAGTCCATTTACCATCAAAACTGCCTGTAACCCCCCTTCGCCCCCCCACCCTCCCGCTCACTGTCCCTGCTGAGAAAGCCCCCATGCAGGGCACCGCACTGTTCCTCGGCCCTGATAAGTTGGGGGTGGGGGGGCGGGGAGGTGGAAAGATGTCATTTATTGGAATGCAATGAGGCAGGGACACCACACAATGCGATGGTCCGGTGCGATGCGTGGCAGTTTGTTAAAAAATGAGGAAGCACCTCCACGGAGGCGGGGGCGGACACGGGGTCACACCCTCAGGGCAGGGGGGTGGGGCGCAGGGAGGGGGGAGGGGGGGGGGTCAACGTGTCGCTGTCCAGAGGTCACGGCCCGGTCTCTGGAGCCTCAGCCAATTAGAGACAGCTGTGCACACTGGCAGCTGTCAATCTCACCGGCGAAGTGGGTGGAGCCAGCTCTTGTTGACAGCTGTCAATCTCACCGGCGAAGTGGGTGGAGCCAGCTCTTGTTGACAGCAGTCAATCTCACTGGCAAAGTGGGTGGAGCCAGGGCTTACTGACGATACACTGGGAGAGAGGAGATGTCATGGGGATGGGGGGGGCACGAGGACGGGGGGTGGGGGAGGGGGTGTATTCACTTCAGCTGCTGCAGTGTGAGTATATCCTTCCCTGGAGGTAAAGGAGGTTGTGGGATAGGGGCTTTTCAAAAACCAGGGGAGTCTTCTCAGGACAAGAGGCGTCTGCTCCAAATATTTCAGCTCTCTTCGGTCTTTCAACCCCAGCCCCCCCCCTCCCCAAACCCCCCCACGCCTGCCCTGCATAGCTCCCCTATCAACAACGGCAAACCCCCAGATATCATCAGCTCTTGTTTTTAATTTAAAATAAACAAAAAGACTTATCATACCAGAGGTGCCATGAAATTAACTTCAGGCTTGAGGACAAGGGGCTGATCTACCTGCTCAGGCTCTCTATCTCTCTCTTTCTCTCTTTCTCACACTCTCTCCTTCTCTCTTTCTCTCTCTCTGTCTCTCCCTCTCTCTTTCTCTCTCTCTCTCTCTCTCTCCCCCTCACACTCTCTCCTTCTCTCTTTCTCTCTCTCTGTCCCTCCCTCTCTCTTTTTCTCTCTCTCTGTCTCTCTCTCTCCTACTCTGTCCATACAGCCCTATAGCCGGACGAGGGTAGGTATGAATCTGATGGTGGTCTTGAGGTTGTTGCTGGTGGTGGTGGGAAGGGCTTTGACCTTTGACCCCCACTCCCCCCCCCCCCCCCCACCCCAGGAAGGGGCGCACAATGCGGACCAGACAGAACACGGTCCCAGCCCACTGCAGCTACCTGCTGCTCCCCACAAAGAGGTCCAGTCCCTGGGTCGGCCCTTGTAGAAAGGCCCCCCTGGTGGAGCAGCTACCGTCCACAGCCCTTTTCTCTGTTCTCCCCAAGCCCAGAGACCCAATTCTGCTTTGGGGGGGGGATGGGGGGTGGGGGGCACAGGGCAGGACAGGGGAGAACTCAATCATAAAGAAGTTACAAGTGAAGGAATAATAGGCTTTAGAATCCATCTTAACTCGCCGCAAATAATGTCAACATCTGCGGTTCTTTCAGCGGGAGCAGGGAGGCAAAATAAGCGGCTAAGCTGGACAGAAGAAAGTGTGGGGAGAAAGCGAAAGGGGGGGTGGGTTAGGGTGGGGGGGTTGGCTTGACTAAAAAGGCTACAGTTTTTTTTTTTGGGTCATTTATTAGAGGCGGTCCCTTGGACCCCTTTCTCAGGCGGCTGAGGCGTGCTGTGATGTTCGTCACACGCTTTTCTTCTCCCTCGAGAGAGAGGAGGGCAAAACACGCTACAAGCGAGGCTTTTCTTCTCCGCCCTGTGTGTGTGGGGGGGGGGGGGGGTGTCAGAAAAAAAAAGATTATTGTAACAAACCTTACCTCAGATGCCGCTTTGGTCCAGAAGGGGGACTGGTGTTTGCTGGGGGTGAGGGGGCATGGGGGGGGGGGGGGGGTTGTGTGTCAAACAGGGCGACCACACACGAGCCAGGACATTTGGTGTGTGTGTGTATGGGGGGGGAGGGAATTATGGGAGATTTCTGGAAGGGACACTTTACGCCACTTTCAGGCTCTTACATGGGAGATAGGGGGGAGGGGGGAGGGGGGAGGGCATGGTTGGGATCTGTCTGACAGGACAGAAATAAAGAACCACTTCACCCTCTTCCACCCCACAGTGAAAGGGACCATTGGCAGTCCCTGTGTCCCAAATTAATCAGTTACCGCCAATTGCGCCTCTAAGTGAGGGCCCACGGCCGCCCAGGTGATCGCGATTACTCCCACTTTGCCACTGACGGCCGACAAACCGCCGATGGATGACACGGAGAGACAGAAGCGCAGTCGCACGCCCGAGAGCAAGCAGTAAAACGACACCCAGACGTTTTTTTTAAAGAAAAGTTCCAGAGCACTAGAAGGTGTGATGACCGATTCTGCGAGGCTTTTACATCGTGGCCAGTTTTGCGCTCTACCCTGCTGCGATACGTTACCCTGCCAACGGCTGTGCGAAGCCAACACTTTCGCCCACAGCGGTCAGCTTGTGAAAAGTCACTGGAGGGGCACCTCACATTCAGAGTGAACTTTCTGTCCAACTGACAAAAAAATTTGAAAGTAACAGAAAAAAACGGAACTCTCTGGAACAGTAAGCACTTCTTCGTCCATTTACCGTTTTGCAGTTTTGAACCAACTACAGTATATTTATCGTAATTATATGAAAACACTTTGACTATTTCAGCTTTCATTAAACAGGGGTTCCCAAACACTTTTCCAAAATCTCCCCTGGTTTAGTTTTCAAAATTGCTGAAATTATTTTAAACTCCGTGGACAGGGGAGACACCGGTTAGGTACTGAAGATAGAATGAGATGAGAATGGTACGCTGTCATGTGATTCCAGCTCCCTGTGTAAAAGCAGTTCTTAATTTCTGTCCCGATGCCTAAGGTTTGGAATGACCTTCCACCACAGACTAGAGACACCTGGACTGAACACCTTCCTACTGTACACCTCCAATAAAATTTAACCTTACCTATCTTCCTTAACCTTAAAGAAAACCATTTAAAAAACAACAAATTGTCTGGACTATTTATTTATTGCTATCCTGTGCTGAAATGCAGTGAGTACTCTTGTATCAGAGGCTCTGGATAAGGGTGTCTGCCAAATGATGTGAAGGTAGTTTTCGGAGAGGGGAAAAGACACCTGGTTAATCGCCTGGAAGTGACTCATTTTGACCCGTGGAAGCACACGCTGGCCCTAGACCGTGATGTCATTCCATGTGTCGTGTTACTACTCCGCAAGAGTGGAGAAGGTTACACACACTTCTGCAGACATCAAAGGTATAAACTTTCATGAGAAATGGAGGGTCCCTTGATGAGAGGCTTTGGGGTGTTAGAGGGGGACTGGGGGGGCGGGGGGTCTGTCCTACGGGTGAGGTGACACAGAAGGACGCTCACAGCATGGGGGTCCTGCCTAACCCCCCCCCCCCCCAAAAAACAGATACAACAGGGGCAAATTCCTGCTTTGTGCCACAGTAGCTTACACCCCTTGCCCCCAACCCAGCCATTGGGGGGGGGGGGGTGGGGGTGGGTGCTTTTCTTTGCTTGCCAATGAACCGAGTTGTAATGTTCATTACCCAAAACCATGAGATGGAGGAATGGGGGGCTGGGGGGGGGGGGGTGTTGGCGAACGAGCTCAGAAATTAGGGATGGCTGACCTGAAGCAAATGTTGAGTGGGCCAGAAAGAGGGCCCTCCAAAAACGATAATCTCCTGTATTATTACCCCCCCTACCAGCCCCCCCCCCATCGTATTACGCATTATTACGCCCCAAGTTCTTTATTGCAGCTCGTCTATGACGGGATAACATGGGGGCTAAGCTCCTTAGCGCCGAATTACAATTATTGGAGAAGAATCGGGACCCCCTTGGGCGGGGTGGGATGGTGGGGGGGGGGGTGGGGGGGGGCTGCTCAGAGACCACGGCCCTGCTTTTGTGATCAGCACTACAGATGAAGTGCTTTTAATACGCATATAATCAATGTTTCATTACACGTCGACTGCTTTTCATTAAGGAGTTACTCAGGAGGGTTTTTATTTTATTGCATTCCTGATCTGGGGGGGTGGGGTGTTAATCTCCTTTTCTACACCACACACACACACACACACACACACACACACACACACGAACACACGCACACGCACATACACACAGACACATACTAAAACACACAAACATGCACACACACGTGCGCACACAAACACAAATAATTGTTCTTTAATACTACACAATAAAAACTAATTTAACGCCTATGCATTATAAAAGACGACGTATTTAAGAAAAATAAAAAAGGATGTAGCTGTGAATGCAAAGGAAGCCATAAAAAAACCGCCTTCCGTTGGGAAAGAGAGGAAAACTGCTTCAGTAGGGCAGAGTGCCTCTGACACAATTTTTACTGTAAACAGTGTTCACAGCAACGAAAACACTCGAGAACTTTGGGCTGACGCTGTGTGTGAGTTCTGCGACTCAATCTCGACTTAAATGATTCTGATTAGGCGAATGTGATTTCAGTGCTAGTTTGTACTTGGCAGGATTGTTTCTTTGTTTGCTGAACAGGTTACCCTACAGGGTTGGAGTCCTGATGTATGTGGTCACTTCTGGCACTACGATCTTTTCTTCACTCTAGTGTGTTTCTTTTGCACCTCTGCACCTTGAACTAATGCACTTGTTGTACGTCGCTCTGGATAAGAGCGTCTGCTAAATGCCTGTAATGTAATGTAATGTAAAATGTGACCTCACAGGGAAAAAAACCCGTGCTGCCACAGCACCAGACACAGAGCCCGCCCCTGGCATCGGGCCACAACGATCCAAGGGCCACGAAATCCAAAATTCAAAAGCACCTCCTCCAACCATTCGGCCATCTTTGTTTTTTAGTGCCACCTAAAAAATCCCTAAAAAGCCGACCCTGAGCGGAAAAAAGAATGCAGTCACTTCCTTTCGGAGGCTGCTAATGAGGATGGACTGACTGAGGGAACGGGCTTAAATGGCACCTGAGCCAGGTGTTTTCACTCAAGTGCTCCCCAGTGTAAAAGGCTGTTAGCGTGCCTCGCTAGCGGGCATGCACGTGTCCCCAACCCCCCCCCCCCTTCCCCCTTAAAACAGAGAGACTGAAATAATTGGGAAACAGAGCAACTGGTATAATTAATAATCAGCGCACATGTTTAATAGCCTGCTTACCTCAGAAAAAGGTTAGAAATGCACGCCCACACACATAATCACATACACCCACACGTGCACGCACACGCACACACACACACACACACACATACACACAAACACGCACACACATACACACTCTCAGACACACAAGCACGCACCCACACACACACACACAAAGTGAAAAGCTAGTGTGACAGTCAGGATTAAAACACCATGTTTTTTCTTGCCCTTTTCAGGCCTGGTATCTGAAGGACATGCCGCATTTATTTTTCAACCCCGAGCATTTGGAGAAAAGCTGCCCTTTCTCTTGGTTCCCCGAAGCAGAAGCAGGATTTTGTGGCCGCACACCTACACCTACGGAGGACGATATAGATGTAGCAGCTGAAAATGATGAGGGGTATGCTATTTCCAGTTTCACGCCATGTTCAGTCAATGGTGCAGTCTATAACACTAAGGCCTGTATCCCTTGAAGCTCAACAGCAAGGCTGCCCATCCCTGTTCCTGGAGATCTACCATCCTGTTGGTTTTAATTTCCTAAATATGGCACACCTGACCAATCAGCAGCTCAATGCAGTCTCTTAGCTCCTGAATGAGGTGCCTTGTTTGGAGTGAAAAACCTACAGGACAGTAGATCGCCAGGAACAGGACTGGGCAGCCCTTGCTTTGCTAATATATTCTAGCTGTCCAATGGGGACATGATAAGATAGTTACCCCGCTGAAAATACATTGCGAATATGTTTTAACAAAACAAGAGTTCAGTACAGTAACCTCTGCAAGCCAGAGGGTGCAGTCACCAATCGCATCCCTACCTGAAGGGGCCATCAGCCTATGAAAGTGTGCTGTCTAAATGAGAGGTCAGAGGTCATAGGTCGTCAGGCAGCCGCCAGGGACCCAGGGAGTGGGGGGGGGTAAGCCTAGCCGAACCTCATTATGTCTGCCGCAGACCTAGCTTTGTTTTGCTGTCAACAGGCGAAATTTGAAGACGGGGCTTCAAACGCCAACGAGGGGCTAATATTTCTCCCCACATCAAGGGAAGGCCCTTTTCTCTGGAAAAAAAGGGCAATCATTAGGCTAATAAATAGCCTTGGACGTGTACGCGCAGACTGGCATTCAGTCCATTCAGTCCGGGGTTTATTATTTGTCTCAATGTGTAACTGTGTGCCATGAAATTAAAGGTGATGACAGGAGAGATAATGGCTTTAGGATTTCCTTTGCCCGGCTTAACTTTCAGGTTCCAGTCAAAAATGGGAGACATCAAAGAAGGTTTATTTTTTAAATTTTTTTTCATAAAGTGTCTGGTATTATGCTGCTGTAAATGATCTTGGAAAAATGGACAGATATACTTGTGTGTTGTCGGTGCAAATGTGTGGTTTTTGTGTCAAAGGTGTATTTTAAAAACTAAAAATATGCTTTTCCCTGAGAACGCCACCTTCTTCTTTCTGTATTGTGCTGACATTGTATGTGCAAATACTTAAACAGGTAAACAGGACAGTAACAAAATTGCAATACCTAAACGGAGAAACATTTTTAACCCTTTAAGGTGTGAGATCAGAAGTATGCAATTAGAATGTTCTCTTCAAAGTCACGTCGGTTCAAATGTCCAAAAAGGACAGCTTGTTTAAAAATAAAAAAATAAAAAAAAATAAAAAAACTTAATTACAATGGGTTAGTACTGAAATGGGATTTAAATGAAATGTGGTTTCGCCAAGGAGAGGCAGCTGAAAGGAACATGCCTTCTGGACAAAAAACCATGCCGTTCAGGGCTGATTATCCAGAGCCCTCTCTCTCTCTCTGCTTCCCTTTAAAGTCAGATCCAATCCGGCAGCCTGTGAGAGAGCCGCTGGGACACGGTTCGCGCGGGCCAGGAAGAGGCTCATAAAACGCTGTTCCTCTCTCGGTCTTTCGCTCGCCTCTTGGAATCGTGGGTAAGACGACGATGAAGGCTCGCCGCTCGGAACACGGCCAGCTCTCCTGCGTGTGATCACCTGACACGCTACTGTCCTGCCGCCTCCTAAACTCTGCCCCCTCACCCCCCCCCCCCCCAGCCCCCCCGTAATCCAGCCTGGAAACCGTAGAGTATCTGGCCTGTTTGAGCATCAGCTGGCCAGCTTGGCCAGGGGTAGGGTGGGGGGGTAAGTGGGGGGGGGTCGGAGGGTGCTTTCCTCTTCTTCTGGCCGATGGTCCTCCCCCCCCCCCCCCCCCCCCCCCCCCACCACGGTTTTACTCGTGTCGGTGGTGTGACAGCGGTACGCTTTCCAGCCAACGGCCTTGGCTCCGCCCCCCGGGGCGATTTGGAGTGGGCAGCAGCGCCGCCCCCCCCCCCCCCGCCCTCCTCCGCAGCCCGGGGGCGAGAAAAGGCGCCGCTTTTCCAAAACCTACGCTTGCGCTCCGTTCCCCCAGCCCGCCTTCTGTCGCCATTTTCCCGCTCTTTTCGCAGGACACGTTGCGGAAAATCACATTCCGAACAGCTCCTGAGGCTATAAAGCCACAGATCGCTTCGTCCCCACCTCCCCCTTCGTCGCCCCCCCCCCACACCTACTTTCATCTGAGTACGGATTAGATGAAACCACGGGCAAGCGTGCGCGGTTTGGGCCGCCATCGTCCAGGTCCTGCAGACACGGTTAATTTAATATGCAGCTCGATCGCATGTAGCGTGTTGCTAGAAAATGGGAAAAAAAACTCTTCTGAAAAGAGGAAACTGAAAATATCATCAAGCAAAGTGCAAACAAAGCGCACACAAGAGATAAAACAGGGGGTGGCAGTGTAGTATATGGACAAGGAACAGGTTCAATTCCCAGGAAGGACACTTGAGCAAGGTACTTAACCTGCATCGCTGCAGTATATATCCAGCTGTATAAATGGATGAGATGTAAATGCTGTGTAAAAGTTGTGTGAGTCGATCTGGATAAGAGCGTCTGCTACATGCCTGTAATGTAATGTAATGCAAAATGTTAAGAGAATAACTACTCAATATTCCTCGCAGTTCACTCTCAACACCTGACACAGGTAACCCTAGTCCAGGAGTCCCTGAGATGTTTCTGGCTGTTGTTCCATCTTTCGGATTTTGTTCTGCTTTTGTTCCATACGAGCAGGATTTCTCATTCGAAGCAGCCAATTTTTTAAGTCTGAGCTGGAGGCTGAATTTTCGATAAATGTTTGGCGCCCCTGTCACGTGGTCACCTGCCCTCGTTAGACCTGCTAATTAATCCCGGTATGTGCTGCATTAAGCGGTTTGGGAGGGGGGGAACAAAAAAACCAAAAACATCTTTCAGTCTCCAGGATCCAGGCCTTCCTACGTATCTCCTCTCCGTGCTACGCAGTCAAATTCAGCACGAGAGGTAATGACGCTTAACTTAATCATCACTAACTGCAGCCTCGGCCTTTAATAACTGGACTAATCTGACGGAAAGTGTGTCCGATTATAGATTACCTGGGACTGCATGCTGACTAAAAATAGGAGGGGAGGAAAACCTTGTTAGCCACCACCTCCCCACCCCACCCCACCCCTCGCCTTCTCCTTACCGTAATTCCTACGCCCGAAGACGGCTACGATCCGTGTGGAACAGCCAGTTGCACGTCCCGATTGAAAAGGGAAACTCGTAAAAAAAATGATCACGTTTTACGAGACCTTTTCGGGAGGGGTCTGCTCAAGGGGAGGCGGCAAACTGGGGTCTGCTTTTTATTTATTTTTTTTGTCTAATGGAAAACAGGAGGTCTACACCTTCCCCTGCCCCACCTCCTCCTCCTCCTCCTCTTTTTCTTCTCCTGACTGCTCACACAGGAGATGGGCAGACTGCTCAAGGAAGGGGAGGGGGCGGTTAAATCCCAAAACCCGCACCCCAGCCCCGCCGAAGAAGCCGTCCTCCTCGGCGCGCACACCGCGAACCGCCCGCCATCAGGATCAGGAAGGATGATCCCTCAAAAAAAAACACGAAAAAAAAACCGCTATAAAGACGCTACGAAGAGCCCTTACTACCGAATGCAGTGCATCTGGTCTACAAGATGAATTAACAGACCTGTCTGGAAGTTTACTGTGAAGCGTGCTTACATTACATTGCATTACAGGCATTTAGCAGACGCTCTTATCCAGAGCGACTTACACAACTTTTTACATTGTATCCATTTATACAGCTGGATATATCCTTCATATATATACTATATATATATAGTATATATACTGAAGCAATTCCGGTTAAGTACCCTTGCTCAAGGGTACAACGGCAGTGTCCTCCCTGGGAATCGAACCTGCGACCTTTCGGTTACAAGCCCAGTTCCTTACCCACTGTGCTACACAAGACTCTTTGAAGAGTCCTTACTACTGAGTGCAGTGCATCTGGTCTACAAGACGAATTAACAGACCTGTCTGGAAGTTTACTGTGAAGCGTGTTTATGGGTCCTTTATGAACACGAGCCCGCTTTTTGTGGTTGCAATATTTATGGTGCTGTTTTCGTTACATAGCTTCTTGCTTCGTTAATAGTTTTGTTTTATTGTTTTCTCTCTGTTGTACCCAGAGGAGGTAAATTTAATGTCTAGCAGATTTCAGATTTCTAGAAATGCGATTTTTGTGACGTTCCTCAGTTTCCCCCCCAGTATGTAACTGTTTTGGAAAGGTGCAAACTGGCGGTATGTCATCGGCAATGGAGAGGTGTAAATAACACAGAGCAAATACAAGGGGGAGAGAGGAGGAGGAGAGCACTGATGCGAAGTATGCTAGGAGATTTGGCTGAGCACCCAGACCCCCGCCCCAAGCTCCCACCCTCCTACCGCATCCAGGCCCCCCCCCCCACCCCCCCACCCAAACCCCAGCATCTTTCTCCAGCTGCAGCCTCTCTCTCTCTCTCCACGCTGGAGCCTCCGGCCCCATGATGAACGCATTTTCAATTACAGGCGCAGAGAGACAGTGAGAGGGGGTGAAGGTTTGAGGTTTGGGGGGGAGGGCGCCAGTCCCACCCCTGGAAGCTGAACGCCCCACTCCGCCCCAGACGCCCCAGACGCTCCCAGACGCCCCCACACGAGGCTTTTCATGCTGGGCTGGCAAGGCCAACAGGCTGGCCCAAAACCCCGCCATTTAACAGACACCCCAGGCCGGCCCGCCATGGCCACACTTTGAAGGGACACCTGCAGTGAAACTGTATCTGTAGGGCCCCCGGACTGTAACCTGATCCTGGCCCCTCTCCCCCCCCCCCAGGGGGGAAGGGGGAGGGGAGCTGGCGTAGACATCCAGACGTGCCACACCGCCCCTTTGAAGATAATTATAGGTGGCAGTGTATGACTCCCGAGAGGAGGAGCTTATCAAGCGTGTGTGATGCTGACATCATCGCAGGGGGCATGGGGAAGAGGGGGATGGGTCTCTGGCAGGTACAGACAGCTCACCTCGGTCAGCTTCACCTGTATAGAATTCCTAGGAGAAAAAAATTTCTTTGGCCAAAGTGCTCCAGTCTCAAAGAGGGTCTAGCCCTCCCCCCCCTCCATCCCCCGACCACACCCTATCCCACCTCACCCCCACACCCACCTTGGTAGGCAGTTTCTGTAAACAAACTGCCAATGCATGAAGGCTGAACTAAAACTGCCCCTTTTGCCCCCTTCCTCTCCCATGCCTATAACAGAAAGGTCCTACTGGGCGGCAGTGTAGCACAGTGAGTAAGGAACTGGGCTTGTAACCGAAAGGTCATAGGTTCGATTCCTGGGGAGGACACTGCCGTTGTACCCTTGAGCAAGGTACTTAACCTGAATTGCTTCAGTACATATCCAGCTGTATAAATGGATACAATGTAAAATGCTATGTAAAAGTTGTGTAAGTCGCTCTGGATAAGAGCGTCTGCTAAATGCCTGTAATGTAATGTAAATGTTATGTACTGTATCCAAGGGGCAGAGACTAAGCCCCAGACTAATCCCTAACCCCTCTCCCCTGCTCTCTTGCTTCTTCCCCTCTTGAAACACTTACTGCGGTTGCTGCTCCCCGCCTCCAGTCACGGGACGCATAAATAAGAGACAGTCCCTTTTTTTTTTTTTGGGAATTTCGTGCCAACTTCTGCACTTAATTATTCCGCCAGATATCTTTGGATTAAGTCATGAGACGCAGCTGCAGCCTGCAGTGCGCGGATCGTTTGGAGGTAACGTTCGTTCCCCTATCGGCCCGAACCGGTACACAGCCCTTCCAACCACAAAACACACACACACACACACACACACACACACACACACACACACACACACACACACACACACACACATCAGCCCACCAGGACTGGACAGCATAGAGAATATTGAAAATCAAGATATCATGACATACTGCACATGCACTGCATCTATTTTGTACCTTTAATGGGGGTGAAATTACCTCCATCATAATCTGCTATCCATTCCCTAAATCCTGTTGCTTCTCTTTGACAGAACTTTTTATCCCGCTTATAAGGGGTGTTACCCATATTGTCTGCTCTCCCCCCCCTCCCCAACACAATAAATCATCAACATTTCAACATTTCCTGAGAATTGAATTTGAACCATATTGTACATTTCATGTTTCACATTAAACCTTCCCAGGGCTAAAAAAAAAAAAAACCCACAAGAAAAAACAGTACAAACAGCAAACGACGCTCAAGAGACAGTTGGTTGTCTACTCTGATTTCCTCCCACAGTCTAAAGACGTGGCAGGCCTGTGCATGTGGCAGCCACGCTATGTGGCGCTCAGTCAGAGGGCATTTAACCTGTTCTACCCAGTACCACACTTTCCTCTCTTTCGTTCACACTCTTTTCTCTTTGTCTCTCATCCAGGGAAACGCACACAGCTTACACTTAGCTTTATGTGCTATCCATTAAATTAATGTAATTGCGCAGGGATTGGGAGGGGGGACAAGGGGGGGAGAGGGGGGGGGGGGGGCCCAGTTGGAGATCTTTCCATGGGGCCCAAAATCCCTGCCGGCACCCCTTGATGGCAGCGTAACATGGGTAATGGGTAAGGAACTGAACTTGTTGTAATCTTAAGGCTGCAGGTTTGATTCCCAAGTAGGACGTTGCTGTTGTACCCTTGTTCAAGGCATTGTACTTAACCTGAATTGCTTCAGTATATGCCCAGCTGTATAAATGTATACTATGGTGAGATGCGAACAAGAAAAGAAAGTTAGTTGTGTAAGTCTCTCTGGATAATGGCATCTGCTAAATGCTGTTAATGTAATGTAGGGTACAGCAGCTATGCCCCACACTTTGGAAGTGTACCCATAAACCCAGTTCCCCTTAGCTGTCGCTCAATTTATGTCTCACTCTCTTTCTCTCCCAGTCTTTCCACCTCTCTGCCTCTATCTCTCTTTCACGCACTCTTTCTACCTCTCTGTATCCCCCTCTGTCTACTTCCTGTTAGTCCTGAACTACTACTTTTTTAAAAAAAGGAATTATCTATCTGCTTCAGCTTCTGTTAAAAAAAGCCCATCCACCATCACACAAGTAAAACTCA
Source organism: Anguilla rostrata (assembly GCF_018555375.3). Taxonomy (NCBI): domain Eukaryota; kingdom Metazoa; phylum Chordata; class Actinopteri; order Anguilliformes; family Anguillidae; genus Anguilla; species Anguilla rostrata. The sequence goes on from NC_057936.1 coordinate 5,350,442, forward strand.
CACTGTTCTCTTCGCTTCAAGGTCTCTTTGTTTAAATTATATGAAAAATTAGAACTTGCACGGAGGAATACAACGAGGCGATTAGCTCGATGGAATTTAAAACGAGCGCTCTGTTGCCACCGCGTTGCATCACACCTCCAACCGTTTCAGACGGGATTATGGGAAATCCGGGTTTCTCAGCAGAGAGAGGGAAGATGACAGAGAGATCAGCTGACCTCTTAAGCACTTCCTCTTAAGCGTGTCTGTGGTGGGACTGAGCCGTAAATGGCTTTTGCGGTCTTGCAACCAACGTCCGATTGCTTTTGTGTGATGCAACGCACCTCAGCGTGAGTCCGCTGTCTGGGACTGGCCTCGTTTGCCTCTTAAAAAAGGATAATAGCCTTTATGGTAATGCGCCCCATCAACCACGTCTGTACAGAGCGAAATCAGCCAGAGGGGAGAAGTCCTCCGAGATTCACCTGAGATTCAATTTTGGATTTGGGATCTGATTTAAAAAAAAAAAATTTTTTTAAACATTACGGGGGCAGTCTCAGGTCTCCTTGGTAACCTTAGGTAACCCTCCCGTGGGCCTTCTGAAAAATCACACACTGCAGATGCCCTATCCAGGGGCCCCGTAAGGTTAAGTTAGGGTAAAGCTAGGAGAATTCCAAGGGCCCTGACTGATAGGGGCCCTTAAAAAACATTAGAACACTGGGGCCCAATATGAGATCTTTTCATTGGGCTCAAAGGCCCAGGTGGCACTTTTGGTCCTTTCAGAAACCCCTCCCTCCCCCCCCATGCATCAGGAGTGTGAGCTCTCACCTGTCTTCTTGCACACCGTGAGCCTGCAGGTAAGAGGTTCTGGATAAGCTTAGGTTTGTGGTCATTGTGGTTATTTCTGTAGGGAACCCTGAAATGTGCAGAACTCTCGATGCTACATAGATATCCGGAATGCTCCACCATGGCGTAATACTCCTGCCACACACAGTGTACAGCATGTTTCAGGCCATAAAATGGGGGTGTTTGAACAGATCCTGGATCAGTGTTAGGCGACGCTGTTTCCTGAGCTGATTATGGATATGATGCAGGGTCGACAGGTCAGAGGTCAACTAAACGCTTTCCAGGAATTTCTTTTTCTGTTTTTTTGTTTTTGTTTTTGTTTTTTTCTATTTTTCCTCAAACAAAACCCAGTCGCTCGGAGGCGATCCAGTCCAGGGATGCAGGCGCGACCAAAATCAAAAACCACATCCTCTTTACGCCCCCGCTCCTCCTAACCTGCCCCCTCCCCCCAACCCGAGCAGCCGCACAAAGCCTCGCTCTCCGAGGCGTTGGCGCATCTACGCTCGCCGAACGTCGAAAAGGGAGGGCTGTTGAAAGGCGGGCAGCTGTAGCTGGGAGCGCGTTGGCTCGAACCCTCCCCCCCCAGTGCCGAGCGCTTCATCGTCTTCATCGGTCTGGCGCTTCTTCTTCTCTGGCCCCGGCAGCTAAAACGCCTCATTTTTTTTTACTTCTGAGAAGAAAGATGGGCTGCTTCTGCGCGGAGAAACTCTCCGGCGGTGTGATCTGTGTCCAAGGTCACTCCTCATTCCGCGTTTTATTCCTCGAGTCTTTTTAACTGCAGGTACACAAAAAAAAATAAGGCTTGTTATATAATCTCCACAGTATGCATTTAGAAAACTGAGGGCCTGATTTATTAAGACCTTTTAGCATGTGCAAATCCTTGTGATGTGTGCACACGCTCTCGCTGGTCTGGGAAGGTTGTAATCCAGGTCTGGTGCTGTTAGTCACACAACCCAGGTTGATGCATTTGTGACCTCTCGCATTGTAAGTCGCTGTGGATGAGAGCGTCTGCTAAGTGAACGTCGTGCAATTTAAACCTTTCTTGTCGGAGGTGGTTTTCCACAGAAAAACCCCTTGGAGTCAGACAGTCTTTTTTGGACAGACAGTGCAGAGGAAATGCTGGCTTTGTGCGTCTACCAGACGACGCAAAGCAGGAAACTCAAACTCAAACTCCTGGAGGGGAGAGGGGGGTGACGGAGGACATTTGCGTGGTTTCCAGTGTGTTTCTGCCATTTTTTTAGTGCTTCAGTTTGAGCCGTTGACTGGCTGAAGGGTTCACAAGCACACACCTTGTAAATTGGCTTCTGGTTGAAAGGAAGGCAGAGAAAATTCACAGACATTGTGACACCCCCTCCCCCCCCTTCCCCTCCAGGACTGGAGTTGGAGAGTCTAAGTTCCCTGTGATAAAGAGAGTGAGGCATTGTGGGCCCCATCAGCGAGGAATAAGTCTGTGGGGTACTGGGGACCCCCACCTCCCCATACCTCCGGAGGCATGGGGGAGGGTGGGGGGGGGGGGTGTCATGAGCTCCTCCAGTGAGACAGGGGGGTGTCTGGTGCTGGAGAGACGGTGGGCACTACGGGGTGCCAAGAAACCCCGCTGGGTACACCCCACCCCCTTGCCCTTGGGGGCTCCCAAACCAGCACGGAGCGGACCGAGGTCAGGTGCCTGCTGTGAGGTGGTTGTACTTCCTGTGGGGGGGGGGGGGTACCAGGGACCCCTGGGCCCTCCAGCGCAGCAGGGAGCACACAGCTCACTCCATCAGCACAATGGGGAGGGGGGGGCTGAGATGGCCAGACCCCCAAAATGATAATAAAAAATAAAAAAATAATAATAATAAGAAGAAGAAGAAGAAGAAGAAGAAGGAAGAGGAAGATGCAGAAGTAGTTGAAGAAGAAGGAACAGAAGGAAAAGTAGAAAAAGAAAAAGAAGAAGACAAAGCTTATTTACCAGAACTCAATAATGCATGCAAGTTAGATTTAAGAGCCGGAGTTCACATTACTCCATCAGCACTTTAGCGTCTCTGCCCCGTGTCTGCAAGAGCGGGTAGCTGCCCCCGGGAGTTTGGGATCCTCCCCCAGGCTCCTTCCACTTTTCTCCCTTTTCCCTCACCTCTTCCAGCCTCGGCCCACTGGACCCGGAATATCAGTAAAGATCCTTGAATAAAACTGAACTGGACAGAATTAAATTATTTCTCATCATTCACATGCATTTAAAATTGATATTTTGGGCCAGTGTTAAACAACTCCATCCTCATATTCCTGGCTATTCTCATTCCTAGATTACTGTATCGATCCTGTATAATACTGAACAGAGTCTCTGTTTATTATTGCACAGGCTATATATGGCATCTAATTTTAAATGTTGTCAGTTTGCTTGTATGTTTTACACCCAGGCCATGAATTAATATGTGTGCTATGTCCAAAGGGAGCAGGAGTCCAGCGCGTTTTACACGTGAGTAACCGCCAGGTACATTCAAACCAGGGATGAAGAAGTCATTGCTGGGCCTCAGAAGTCTTTGTGATTAATGAGCCTTCAATCATTTTTCCCTGATACCTGCCATTATTAGGGGTGGGGGGAGGGGGGGGCTATGAGAAGAGTGGGGGTGAACTGTGGGGCCATGCAGGGGCAGAACTAACTTTAATTCTTGTCGTTCCGACCCCTTTGCAAGGTATGGGAAAAATAGCATCAAACCGAGAGTTTTTTTTGGGGATGCAGGGAAAGAGAGAGAGAGAGAGAGGGGTTTGCTGAATGGTGAATGGGAAGAAAGGAGAAAAGAACTGAAAGAGGGGAAAGGGAATCCGGGGTCCCGGGTCAATGGAGGGCGGGGTGGGGGACCCCCAGCAATGAATTAGCCGTGCCCTTCCCTGGTGTTGATATTTCCCTCAATGGCTCCTCTTTCTCTCTAAAGTGGGCATTGCTCGGCCCCTCTCGACACACTAAATTTGGCCATTGTGCTTTTGGGGTATGGAGGGGTTTCGGGGGGGGGTGTTGCAGGCCATGGTATGTTGAGGCAAGGCAAGGTGATGAGCCATTTGGGAGGTGGGATGGGGTGGTGGGGTGGGTGGCGGGGGACAGACAGCAGAACCTGCCTGTTACCTCAATAGCGCCCCCCCCCCCCCGCCCAGCTGCAGTGGGAATGTTTCGAGACCCGGGACCCGCTTTTTTCCGGGACCCCCGTAATGAGCCCCTAGGCTCGGTGAATGGCGGGCCCCATTGTTAGGTCCCGGGACCATTAAACCGCCCCCACTGGGCAAACAGAGCCGCCCCCTTCCTTTATGCCGGCCGAACCGACCACAAAGAGGGGGCTGGCGGGGACACAGAAGGGGCCTGCTTTTTGTGCACTGTCTTTTGGAAACCCCCCCCCCCCCCACCCCCCCCCCCCCCCTCAAAGGGGAGGCTCCGTATCGGTTCTTAGCACTAATATATCGCCGGATTCTCTTGTCTGGCGATGCAGAGTTTTGATGTGAACACAATTGTCCATGAGGCCCCAGTGTGCCAAACCTGAACTTAAACGGGGAGTTACAGAGGCGGATTATAGATCATGTTTATATTATCTGTCTATAAAGAGAGAGAGAGAGAGAGAGAGAGAGAGAGAGAGAGAGAGAGAGCAAAATGTTAACTGGTTTGTATATATATCTGATCCCATTTGGCCTCTTGTAAACTATTAGCAATAAACTGACAATGAACATTTTACTGCATAGCCTATGTATAGGATATAAAGAAATATGTATTTGCATGCATACGTCATATTTAAAACGGGTTACTGGCCTCTGTGTTTATTTGGGCGGTTTATTTACATATTTATTAAAATGCATTTATGTCTAGGCGTAATGGAGCACCTTCGGCAAGGGAAACGTCTCATGTACTGTTGAGAAATGTGTCGCCGACAGTAGGCTAATAAATAAATCCCAGAGTGAAATTTGCTCTTCTGGCGACTGTCATATCCCCTCGCTGACAAACGCCGCAGTCATCAAATGCGCACTCCACATTTACTAAATAGTGTCTTCATAAACCAGTAGTTACGGTACCTGCTAGATTAGTGAAATAACGGTCATTTATTGGTCAATGGCGTGTCATTTAAAAAATTGTTTCCCCGCCTTCGGTCAGACGTTTTATCGCTATAGCGTTTGTAGCATCCAAGCTTTGTGGAATTGTTAGACTGACGGTCGAGGTGAGTAATTATTTTATTACACACGAAAACAAGCACAACTGGTTTAGCATGTGCCTTCATACCACAGTCTGTTCATGAAAAGCCAATCGATTGAAAATCCAGAACTCTTCACGAACTTGCAAACTAGAGCTGGCTAACAGCAGGCAGCTAATGGCTAATCAGTCTCGTGCGGATGGTGTATATTAACCTCGCTCTCTCAAAGCGTTCTGCGATGCTATTTAAAATGGCGTATTTTCAGTTTTCCAGAAAGCAGCTTTTCTCTTAATCTCACAAAGAGCATAATCTTTTTCATCAGACGCTAGTTTCTTAGCGTCTACAAAGGCCATACTGAAGTAGCTGTCACCGCTCACAAACTGAACAGTAGAAGTCCTCCTGCGCCATCTTTGTATCAATGGTACTTGATTGAGGTAGCCTATTTTTGTTCTGCCTGTCCCTTGCTGTATGGGGCTAAATTTAAATGTGAGAAACCAATTCACAGTTTAGGTCCATAACCTAGTAAATGTTCTGACAGAGGAGAGAGAGTTTTCTTTTCCACTGTGGACAAGAGTAGAGAAAGTTATAAAGCATAATATGTCATCAAACTGGTGTACAGTGAAAATAATAGTCATCCATTAAAAATGCAGTGTAACAATTCTTGGTCTGAGGTAATACTAAGGATAGCATAACCTTGTGCATGAAAGTCGCCTTTAGCTGAGTCAGTATTGTATTATTTAAACCTATCATAGAAATTAAAAAGTTAGGGAATTCTGTCAAGCAGTAAGTTGGGAATTTCGCACAGCTAGGCACTTTACGACAGTGAGAATACGACTGAAATGAGCCGATGAAATGTCCAGAAAAGAAAGGAAAAATTGGAGGTTGAAATCAGGCCACTGTGACATCATTCACATGACAACCGGGAGACGGGCGCCATTGGACACAAGCTACTTAAATTACACGCGTCTCAGCGGCGATGACTGTGGAGGACTGTCGTGTGAGGGCGAAAGGGACGCTAACCGCTGTCCGTCACGCGGTGGCTGTTGGGGTCGCGTTACATTCACGGGCCGATTACACCCACCGCTTCCCCAGAACGTGGGAAGTCGGGGGGGAGAGAGACATAGAGACAGAGACTGATTTGTGATACGGATAAATGCCGCTGACCGTTTGGGTATTTCGATGCCTCTGTCCTCTGAAAAGTGATCATTGGATTTGAATAGGTGTGTGGTAGCTATTTTTATATTCATGGCAGAAGCCTATGACTAATTATGAAATGTTGGGGTTTTATATTTGCATATTTGAATTGTCCTTAGGCAAATTCCTAGGATTCCATTGTCTGATTTTTATTTTATTTTTTGCTGTTGGATGTTTACTGATATGATGTAGGCTACATCCTGAAGCTCTGGCTTGAGCCCAAGTTCACGTCTGACAGCTATGTGACATTGCTCTGATGGCATCTGTGCCCAGAAATATTGTTTGTGACTTGTCCTGATGATGTGTAGAGTTACATTACATTACATTACATTACAGGCATTTAGCAGACGCTCTTATCCAGAGCGACTTACACAACTTTTGACATAGCATTTTACATTGTATCCATTTATACAGCTGGATATATACTGAAGCAATGCAGGTTAAGTACCTTGCTCAAGGGTACAACGGCAGTGTCCTTACCCGGGAATCAAACCTGCGACCTTTCGGTTACAAGCCCAGTTCCTTACCCACTGTGCTACACTCCGTCCTCAATTGCGGTGTGGGTGGGTGGGTGGGGGGTGTTATTTAGCAGGGGGAGCTGTCGATTCCCTGAGGAGAGTCTAAGGAGGGTTAAATCGGGCACCTCCCCGGACGCCCCAGACCCCCGTGCCCCCGCATCATCCATCCTGGGGGCCTAATCGAGTTCTCATATCAGAAGATCTCCCGTCAGGAGCCAGCGCCTGACACTCCCGACACCGAGCGCGACGGAGCAACAAATTTCTAGCAGCGGGACGTCTCTGGCACCGGGGTCGTGAAAACTACCTGTAACCCCCCAGCCCCCCTCCCGCATTCTGACCCTGCTGAGAAAGCCCCCACGCTGCGCCGGTCATTCGATTAGCCTGCCGCTGAGTGAGTCTCTCTCTTTTGTCTGGCTGCAGGCTCCAGCCTCCAGACTCCAGACTCCTGCCGGGCGAACACGCTGTTACCCCGGGAGGGGGTAAAACACAAAGCAAAAAAAAATAATGGTCAAAAAATGAAAGGGGAGCCGGCTCCTGGGATATGAATAACGAGATCGTGTGACGCGCGGTCGGAGGCGCGCTTTGGCCGTTAGCGCCCGTTAGCGCCTGTTAGCGCCATGCCATCGCCGCGCTGACAGCGAAGCACAGCGCCCCCTGCTGGGAGCTCAGCGCGCCGGCTGCGGGTGGTACAGGCGTTTAGAAACGGCTTCCCGTCGCGCGTGTGTGGGCCAGGGGCTCTCCCTCTCTGGCCCCAGCCTGACGTGAGAATAGCGCTAATATAGGTGCACAGCCGCCTGACTGATTGTGAACTATGCGGTTGTTCCCTGCACTTGGACCGGTACTTCTCTCTAGGGGTTTCGTCATACTTGTTCCTGGTTATGGTTATACACTTTGTTGTACGTCGCTCTGGATAAGAGCGTCTGCCAAATGCCTGTAATGTAATGTAATGTAATGGAAAATTCAACCATAATAATTCTGATCTTCTGGCAGTGCCTGTGTCACATGACCTCTCTATCAGTGTCACATGCTCATCATCCTTTTCTCTAAAGAAACACCTTCATCTCAAAGAGTCACCCCAGTAATTTACTACTAGTACTGCCACTACTGCTACTAATAATAATAGTAATATTTAATTATTATTGTTATTATTATTAACTGGCTGCAGTTATGTAATCAGTATTGTGGGTTTACTGTGTCCTGATGTCCCCTCAGGTTTGGTGCACAAGGTTGACGTCAGTAAATCATAAGCACCGAGCAGCTGAATAAAGTCACCAACGCTGTGATTTAACGGTGATTTTTTCACCTGATAGAACTCCCCTTTCCCGCCTCAGCTGTGTCCCCCCCAATCCCCCCAAGGCCCCGGTGTGTGCCTGGTGATCAAAGCCAGTGGGTGGGACGCCCTGCCCCCCCCCCCCCTATTTTAATCTCATTTGCCGCTCTTTTCTTGGTCCACAATAGGAGGCGGGCTCTGGGCCAGCCCGCTCCCATAATGCACTCTGTTATTTAGTTATGATTAGAATGTCGGTGTTGTGGTGTGGTGGAGAAGCCTGGTGTTGCCCCCGGTGACAAACAAAGGTGATGGAGATGAACAGAGGAACCACAATGAATACCTAAAAGAGTCACGTCACACCCTCTTGCCCCCACCCCCCACAGCACCCAGCACCCTGTACCTGAAAAACAGAGGTACATGCCCCTGCCTGTTCCTTTCCCATGTATATACGGGCACCAGGGTTATGGCGGGGACCCCAGAAATATTTGCGGGTCCACGTTGATGTGCTGGATAGCCCGTGTGGAGAACGCACCTGGTGTTTGTGTGTATACAGGTCCCACAACTGTTTGAAATTTACCCTTTAAGGTGTGAGATCACAAATGTGTGATTAGAATGTTCTTAAGGGAACATTCTAATGCTGATGTAACAATCACTGCTCCTTTGCCTGAAAGCAATGGAGTTCTAGAACACTGACTTTTTGGAATTTTGAAAAAACATTCCATGAAACATTCTCTTCAAAGGGCTAAAGGTCATGCTGCCTATTTGTCACAGAAAGGGTGAAAGCAAGCACCCTTGCTCAATGACAGTGTGGCATGGAAGCATCAATTAAATGCCAAATGTCTCTGTCCTGAAAGAATGAGTTGACACCGCTCTCCAACATCCGGGAAATCCATCAGACCTGACGCAGACCGTACTTGGGGCAACCGTCGCGCGTCCTTCGCTAATGGCCGACGTCAGCAAAAAGTTCCAAGGGCCTTCGCGGGCGTTAGCTTTGAGGCCATCCCGTGCTGAAAAGGGATGTTTCCAAACTCTTAAGATCATTTACACATTCACAGGGGGGCGCGAGGGGGGGTGACCCCAGATAAAGGGGTGCGCTGCAATAATTAACCAGGGAAAACGATTCGTTTGGGGACTGACAAGGCCAGGAACAGAAGGGGGCAGAAAATAAGCGGTGATGTGCGTTAGTCACGAGCACACAGCTGCAGACGGCTTTCTCTCGAACCGTCGGCCCAGCAGGATTGATGTCCCGGTCAGTTTGACCCCCGCCTGTCAGTGTTCTCAGGTTCTGTTACATCAACTGTTCTGATGGATAATGTTAATTTACGTTAAAATATGTTTCTGAATTGTGAATGACAGGACAGTTTCATATGCTGTGTTATAAACTTCTGCTTACTACTGCTGCTGCTGCTGTTACTGCTGCCACTACTACTACTACTACTAATAATAATAATAATAGTAATAATAATGCTTGCAAATAAAATTTCCCTCTGTTTTTGAACTTCCACAGTTTGAACTTCCATCTGATTGCAATTCCCAGGCAACACTTAAAACAGGGGTCCCAGACTCCGGTCCTGCAGGGCTGCAGCGTCTGCAGGCTTGTGTGGTTTTCCTGTTAGTCCGCAGGCTTTGGATTTTAGGCCTTGGAAAGAACCCAATCGGTGCCCGTAATTAATCACTTTACTTACCGAAACGTACTGGAAACCAGCAGGCACTGCGGCCCTGCAGGATTTGAGTTTGAGATCCCCGATTTAAATGGCTGTAATTTGGAGCGCTAACATGTTGCCGTTGGCGGTGTGCTTAGGTGTACAGTTACCGCCATTCAAAACACAACTGAAACAAATCACACTAAATGTGGCCGATCTGGGGAACTAGTGGGAACAAAAGTCGGTTTGGTTCTTTAAAGCATCATATCTTTTTGTTATTGTTGTTGTTGTTGTTGTTGCAAGACCTCCACAAACAAACCCGTTTAAAGCGAAATCTGTAGCCTTTGTAGTTAGTTCTTCTCCTGTTGAAGCAGTAGAGCCCTTGCAGTGTGAACAGTTCACATTTTACATCTGTTTCAACCAAATGTACTTACTTGACACGTCAGAGTTCAAAAGTTTTTTTTTTTTTTTTTTTTGGAGTTCTGAAATTTCAATCCGTTCTGCCAGCAGCGGGAATTGGATATGTTGTTGCTGGGGCACGGTGCAGGAAAAATAGCCACAAGCGTCAAGAAGTGCGCTTTTGTGTGTTTGGCTTATTGGGGTGGTGGGGGGCGGAGGTGGGGGGGGGTGTAAATCTAAAACTGACGGGCCACACGTTCCCTGCGCTTTTAAACGCTGCGCCTGCGTTTCGGATCTCCCGTCCCTTTCACGCCCGGTTCCGAAGAGAAAATAAAACTGCAACGCGATCCTCACACACACACAGCGTCTGCAGCGCCACATCAAATGCAAGGGGATCGGATCACGCTAAGCGCCGCTCCACTCTTGACCTTTGACCTCTGCTCTCCACAGTCTTTTTTTTTTTTTTTTTTGCTGAAGATAACACAGTCTTGGGTTGAAAAGTAGGTTTCATTTATTAAATTTATCAAATGTGCACAGTCCACTTTTTCTCTTACGTTGTGGCAAATGTTTTGGATTTGGCATGGGGACAGGGCTTATATATGTAACAGATATAACGTGTCACAGCAACAGTTTTGTTCCCTGAGGAGAAAAATCTCTGAGATTTAAGATCAGTGATCAGTCCCGTTACTGAGCTGATGCTTCTCTCCTGGTTTTAGCTGTACTGCAGGGCTGCCCAACCATGTTCCTGGAGATCTACCGTCCTGTAGGTTTTCACTCCAAGCCTAACAAAGCCCTCCTCATTCAACAGCTAGAGATCTCGTTGAGCTGCTAATTAGTAGAATGAGGTTTGCCAGAATTGGGGTTGAAATGAAAACCTCCAGGATTGTAGACCTCCAGGAACAGGGCAGAGCGGCCCTGCTCTAGCTGTTGAATGAGGTGTGCTACGATTTGTGCACTGCAACTACAATTTATTGTGAATAGACTTGTAAAAATATAATAGTAAATATGTATTCACTGCAATGTATTTTACTACCATGTAGTGGTAACAGGTTGTATGTTTGCTTGTATATTGTGACGGTTTGCAGATATATTTTCAGATGTAGGCTACTCCATGTCTGTGGGGGGTCAGACCTGCCTGTCCCACTATAGGATGTGAGAAGTGGTGGTGGGGGGGGTCTGAGCAGTGTGGTATAATTTTTGTGGCTGTTTCCCAGGGTGCACATCAAAGAGCTTGGGGCGACCCGGTGGTGGTGACAGGTGGAATGGCCGTCATGTTTAGAGAACTTTGGAGGGGGGGGTTCAAGGCCCCTTTTTGTCTGGGGGTGTGATGGCATGGAGTGGCTGGTTTTTTTTCCCCCCTCTTTTTTTGTGAACAATTATTTTAAGAAAACAGAATAACAAACAGGAACGCCTTCACCCCCTAAATGCCCCAAGCCCCCTCCCCCCCCACCGAAGAATTGCGGTGATATTTAAAGGAAAATTCTTTTTAAACGGATAATTAATTAGGATGAAGTGAGGTCTGGTCTCCAGCTGATCTCCAGGCTGGTATTCTCCCATCCTGACAGTGAATTCCGCGGTGGGGGGCGAGGGGGGCTGTTTTGAATGTGAAAGGGTACCCACCTCTGTGCCGCGTATTGGGCAGTGGCCTGGTGAAAGGGGATGCTGGATGCTGGCAGCCTTGCAGGGCGGTGCCCCCCCCCCCCACCAAGGCAGGGCCCCCCGACATTCACGTCAGCTTCACTTTCCACACTGCTCACTCCGTGCTCTATAGCCCCGCCTCCCCTCCCCCGCTTCCTGCTTTGAGCTCCCCCATAATCCCGCCCCCTGTGGAGCTCCGTGGGTGTAGTCCTGGCCTGCCCCACCCCCCCCCCCCATCCCAAAACCCTGTGTACACTATCCGATCATTTGCTGGATGCTGGATACACAGCTTTGGGGTGTGGGGTTTGGGGGGGGGGGGAGGTTGGGATATGTGGGTGGGATGGTGGAGTGGGGGGCATGAACAAAAGCTGGGCGATAGAAGATAAAATAAAAAGTTGAGAGACTTTCGGATTGGAAACGTGAGACTGCCCCCCCCTCCCCCCCCCAGGGCGTGCGCTGGGCTTCAGGCATCATTAGCGCCTAAGTGCCGCGCGTTTTCCTGCGTTCGGTCTTTCAAAGGGCCTGCAGGAGAGCCGCGGATCTGCTACGCCGGGGGAGGGGGGGGGTCTGCAGAGGCACACCAGTGTAGGGGCCGGATGGGGGGGCGGGTATGAGATAGGAACGGGGTGAGTACAGGAGTCTGCTAGGTTTTAAGGCTGTCCTGAGCCGCGTCTTGTTCAGTCCTCTAGGAAAACTTGTTAATCGGAGGATGAAGGGGCACTAAGGTACTGGGCTAGGCCCTAAGACACTGGGATGGACCCTAAGGCACTGGGATAGGCCCTAAGGCACTGGGATGGACCTTAACGCACTGGGATAGACCCTAAGGCACTGGGATAGGCCCTAAGGCACTGGGATAGGCCCTAAGGCACTGGGATGGACCCAAGGGCACTGGGATAGGCTCTAAGGCACTGGGATGGAGCCTAAGGTACTGGGATGAGCTCTAAGGTACTGGGATGGAGCCTAAGGTACTGGGATAGACCTTAAGGTACTGGGATAGGCCCTAAGGCACTGGGATAGGCTCTAAGGCACTGGGATAGACTCTAAGGTACTGGGATAGACCCTAAGACACTGGGATGGACCCTAAGGCACTGGGATAAACCCGAAGGTACTGGGATAGACCCTAAGACATTGGGATGAACCCTAAGGCACTGGGATAGACCCAAAGGCACTGGGATGGACCCAAGGGCACTGGGATAGACCCTAAGGTACTGGGATGGACTCTAAGGTACTGGGATAGACCCTAAGGTACTGGGATGGAGCCTAAGGTACTGGGATAGACCCTAAGGTACTGGGATAGACCCTAAAGTACTGGGATGGAGCCTAAGGTACTGGGATACTTTTAGCATACCTTGTTCAGAGGAGCCTCACATTGTACCTCCCCCTGAGTATAAACAAGGGGGAATGAAGCTGGAGGAGAAGGAAGAAAGAGCCTGCATCCAGTATATTTTTTAACGCTTCCTGTGTGAGGGGAGCCAGATGGACCTGGGGCCGTCCTCTCGATGAAAGGGGCTCTTTCTCTCGCTGGGAGTCATGGGAATTCTTCAGGCTCGCTCGAGCGGAACGTCATCACAATAAAATCAAAAAAAAAAAAGAACCCGTCCGCCCGGTGCACCTCCACCCGCCTCCTGTACTACCCTTTAACCACACACCTGAGCACCCCCCCACCCGCACCCCGATGCTTCAGCCTGTCATCGCCTGACTTTAGTTACGGCACCACAAACCCCCTCCCCCCCGACTCCAGCCTCCCCCGCCACCTGCCCCACCCCACACCCCCCCCCGCCTTCATGAAACTCCAGACGAGGGCAGCTGGGCCACACACTGGGGTGGAGGTTTTGGGGGTGGGGGGAAGAAGCTTCGATCCTCATTTACCACACCTTGAACCTGACTTCACCCCCCCCTCCCCAGATTTGGCTTCTGGTTATATGCTCTCCTCCTCATTCAAATCAGATTCAGCAGAGAAAAAAGTACAACAGGTAGCTCGCTTTGCTATTCTATGTTGTTTATTCATCCCTCCCCCATTCAAAGACTTCAGGTACAAGTCTGTGATAGATAGTCACAGAGGTCATGCAGGAAATATTGAAAATATTGTAGGAAGTTAGTTAATACGCAGCCTTTCGACTTCGCTGGATCAGACAGAAGCACCACTACGCTGTACGCTGTGTGCAGACGCGGCACGGCGTGTGGGAACTCCGTCTTCCGCACTGCAATTAAGAGTCGTCGGGTAATGCCGCTGGTCTTACACTCAGGTTCGGCGCTACGAGTCTGGGTCTTGGAGCTCTGTCCCTCCTCTGGTCTACACTCAGGTTCGGTGCTACGAGTCTGGGTCTTGGAGCTCTGTCCCTCCTCTGGTCTACACTCAGGTTCGGCGCTACGAGTCTGGGTCTTGGAGCTCTGTCCCTCCTCTGGTTGCCTTTGTGGCGGGTAGTCTTTTGATGTGCGTGTTGAAAAGTTCATGGTTGGAGCGCCCCCCCCCCCGGCACCCCAGTCTTCGCCTCCCATGGATTAAAGGCTTCCTGCAGACAGAATCGCATCCCCCCCACATGAAGGCCAGGATCCCTGTGACTTAAAGACAAGGAGCTCTGAATCTTTTCACACATCCTGTGGGGGGGGGGAAAGAAAAAAACTGACCTTGGGCCCTACCTCTGAAATCTATACGCCTTCCGATGAGTTCATCTCTCCTTGAATCTGCGATGACCACCTGTTGGTTTCTCCCTGCACCCCACCCCCTTACGCCCCCCCAAAGACAGCCATTGTTATTTCTATATGTTACAGGGTAGAAACTTTAGCTTTCCCCATTTTCATTCACCACGTTATTGCCATTCTATATAATCCTTTCAGCGTAGTAACATGTCTGTCCTCTGGCTGCTTTTATTGTAAAGCTGCGGTAGGAGAATCTTTTTGGTTTTCTATAAGCCTTTCAGTATCCAAAGCATTCAAAGACATGAGGAAGCCAACTCTGTCATGACAAAAAAAACAAAAAACCCTAACATTTTATGGGTCTATGCTTTCTGAGAACTATCAAAAAAAACTTGCACACAAAAAAAAAACGTTTATGGGAAAAGGGGCTCAACTTTTACAAGACACTCTGAAAAGAGACTTATAATGCATGGACTCTTTCTGTGCAGCTATAAAAATGAGTGTTGGGTAGAGACGGCTGGACTGTATATTTTTTTTACTGGATGTGACTTTGTTGAGCCAGAGCAGAAGCCCTTTCCTGCTCTTGACAGTGGTGTGTCCCTGTGTGTTGGGTTGAGCAGAGAGTGCATGCGTGTGTATTTGCGTGTGTGTGTACGTGTGTGTGGGTGTCTTTGTCTTTGTATACATTAACCTTCTAGATCATTCTTTTGGATTAACATGTGACTCACTTTCTGTGACCGAATTATTTAATTGCTTAAAATGCCGTAGAGTACAGTAAATCTTGATGAAAATGAGTAATTCAGTTTAATTCTCTTCCTTTTTTTTTTGAATTTTTCGTCACGTCAAAGCCATTTTTGGGCAAACAGATTGCTCAGTTGAAGGCATGCATTTGACAATCTCCATTATGTACAGTTGGCTTTTCGTGGGAAATTCCATGGATGGCTTTCGATCAACATAACTGCATAGACACATTTGCATCAAAGGGGCTAGCGAAAGGCCTACATCTGTTTGCCAGTGATTGAACTACAATTGGCCCATTACCATCTGAATCCGACAGCCAGACCCTTATATTAGGGCTTGCCTCTGCGAACTGTCACTCAGGTTGCGACCGCAAAGGTAATTGAACTTGACTATTATTAATGCCCTCTGAAAACTTTGCGCATTGAAGTTCCACTTTGAATATGTTAATAAAACCGGGCTCCGTCCTCAAAGAGTTTTAACGCAAATCGGATATCACCGACGCTTTCTCGAGAGCGTACACAAAGAGAACTTATAACGCAATTAGTCACGGGGCACGCAGCTCTGTCGGGCCAGTATTTTAAGTCACCGCGCATTATTTTGACGCCCTTTGTGGAGGTTTACAGCCGTCAAGAGCAAAAATGAATCGGTCACTGCTGCTGAGCACATGAGAAAAATACGCGTTTCGAGCCTTTCGCGACCCGCCCTTAAAAACGATTCATATGCAAAGAAACAAATTTTTTTTATCTGTCCTGACTTTGCATACAAGCGTCCCTGTCTGAGTTCCTCTCCCTCTGGTGGACAGCGGGTAGTCTGAGGCATGGACGGGACAAGCTGAAGGAGAGGGAGAGGGGGGTTATGGGAAACTCTGGTTTTGGTTGGTGGGGATTGTGGGGGAACTCTGGGTTTGGTCAGAGGGGATTGTGGGAAGCTCTGGGTTTGGTCAGAGGGGATTGTGGGAATTCTGGGTTTGGTCAGAGGGGATTGTGGGAATTCTGGGTTTGGTGGGAGCTCATGTTCTGTGTGGTATTTGTTCTCCCTTTGGGTAAACTGAGGACACCTCATTCCGCCATAAACCCAGCCAGCAATCGACCGGTAGGCTGCCATTAGCATGGGTGGTGTCAAGACTACCGTGTTCTAAAACGTTCAGTTGCTTTCAGTTACCAGTGGCGATTTGTCACATCAGCTGATCACATGTTTGTGACCTCACGCCATAAAGGGGTACTGAAAAGCCCTGCGTTCTCCTTCAGCCTGGGGCAGTTATAACTTTCTCTCTCTCTCTTTTCTGACTCTCTTTCTTCCGCCCACTCTTCCCGAGCGTTCGACCTCGCCGCTCGAGTGACCGCGCCCGACCGTGTCTGACCCCACCTGCCGGAGCCGGCTGGCGCGTGTCTGATAGGCCGCTAAAGGTCAGGTGGTCGCGTGAGCCGCTGCCCCGCGGCAGAATACCGCCAGTCTTATTTACGATTATGGGCTGTGACCTGACCTCTCCTGGGGAACGCCAGCCACTTAAAAAAAAATGTGCGGCACAGGTCACCATGAACCCCTCCTCCCCCAAAAACGACATGGTGTACCTGCTCTAGTCCCTTACTTAATTGCTGCTGGCATTTCAGCATGTGCGTAACTGAACACCATTAAAACGCCGAACTGAACACCATTAAAACATGTACCTGAACACCATTAAAACGTGTACCTGATCACCATTAAAACATGTACCTGAACACCATTAAAATATGTAACTGAACACCATTAAAACACCGAACTGAACACCATTAAAACGTGTACCTGAACACCATTAAAACATGTAACTGAACACCATTAAAACGTGTACCTGAACACCATTAAAACGTGTACCTGAACACCATTAAAACGCGCAGCTGAACACCATTAAAACGTGGACCTGAACACCATTAAAACGCTTATATTTTTTTCCCTACCATCAACATCAACAGTTTGAATTTTGAACCATTTAATCGAATGTTTCCCCAAAAGCCAGCAATTTCATAATGCTGGCAGTACAGCACTCACACCCACCTTACTTCTCTGGATAAGAGCAGCAGTAAGTGAGTGGAATTTTACTTATTTAATTTTATTTTTAAAATAAAGGAAAGTGTTTGAGCGCATGTAGAAATTGGCCCTTTTTGTTGGGTCCTGTTCCGTTCTTGCGCGCCATCGCATGCGGTGTGGGTCTCGGCGCGGCGTTATCGCGGTACCCCAGGTGCGCGCCAGGCTCGCCGCTGGCGTTCTGGCGGAAACGGGATTAAGTGGCCCGCTGCTCGCTGCCCGCTGCCCGCGCGCGGTACAGGCGTGAGAGGCGGGAGAGTAATGCCTTTGTCTCCGCGGCGATAAGCCCCGCGGGCTCCCGCACGACATCTGGGGAGGAAATGCGCTTTTCCACGCTGAACACTAACTCATCAAACCATATGTTTTATACTGAACACAAACCCATCAAACCGTGTGTTTTACATTGAACACAAACTCATCAAACCATATGTTTTATACTGAGCACAAACCCATCAAACCATGTGTTTTATACTGAACACTAACTCATCAAGCCATATGTTTTACACTGAACACAAACCTATCAAACCATGTGTTCCACGCTGAACACTAACTCATCAAACCGTATGTTTTACACTGAACACAAACCTATCAAACCATGTGTTCCACGCTGAACACTAACTCATCAAACCATATGTTCCACACTGAACACAAACTCATCAAACCGTACGTTTTACACTGAACACAGACTCAACAAGCCATGTGTTCCACGCTGAACACAAACTCATCAAGCCTCTATACTGAACACATGACATAGCTCAGGAGGTAAGAGCGGTTGTCTGGCAGTCGGAGGGTTGCCGGTTCGATCCCCACCCTGGGTGTGTCGAAGTGTCCCTGAGCAAGACACCTAACCCCTAACTGCTCTGGTGAATGCGAGGCATCAATTGTAAAGCGCTTTGGATAAAAGCGCTATATAAATGCAGTCCATTTACCATTTACACTCAACAAGCCATGTGTTCTACACTGAACACTAACTCATCAAACCGTATGTTTTACACTGAACACTAACTCATCAAGCCTCTACACTGAACATACTCAACAAGCCATGTGTTCTACACTGAACACACTCAACAAGCCATGTGTTCTACACTGAACACACTCAACAAGCCATGTGTTCCACACTGAACACAAACCCATCCGTCTCTATCGTCCGTGACAGAGCGTTACCGTGTGTGTTAAAACAGCCATGAGAGCAGTTCCTTCCTGCTTCGACCCAACAGAGGCTGATGAAAACTTCAGGAATAATATTAATAATAATAAAAACTGCCACGCAGAGGTTTTTATTGATCACGCTGGAGCAGGGCTTTCACGTTTAATTTCACCCTCGGGCCCTTTTATTGTGCTTTTGACGGACAGGTCGACATCATCAGATTGCTCAGCCTTCGCCAGAAGCTTGATCTCTGATAAGTGGTGTGCAGTGTAACTACTGTGGCGTAGTTAAACCATCAGAGGGAAGAAAGGGTCTCCACAGATGGGCTAAAGCTGGTTTGTGCACAGCTTTGAGGGTCTTGGAAAAGCGTAGGATCTGCTGTGTTTTTTAAAATTTATTTTTGTTCATTTTTTTCCTCTCTCCATCACCTTAAAATCAGCAGCCAGTTTGGAACATGAGAGGGACCAGACCGAGTTTATGGGAATTAGCCGTGTAATCGTCAACTGCTTTAAGCGATCAGTGAGATGATGATTAACCGCAAAAAAACCGCTTCCACTTCCCGTACTGTACTCGTGCACGGGAAGACGCTGGTCTTTTACGGCTTATCAGGAACCCAGCGAAATCCCCATGCCTTTTCACAAGCTGCATTTTCATTCGTAGCCACTAGGGGGCATGGGGTATGGTATATGGTGCAATTATCTTAACAGGCATCACGTTTTTAAAACAATCCTGTGTATATATATCTGAGAAAAAAAGAAACTTTTAGCTAATGGAAAAAAGTGCATGTACATTTTTTTTCTCAGTTACACAGAAACATTGGTGTTTAATAAAAACTTTTAAAATAAAATTAATTTATAAAAATAAAATAAGCGGTGGGTTTGACTTGTTTCAAGATGGGGTAAGAAAATTTCCCCAGTCAAGAAAACAACTTAAAAAAACAATCCAATATTTTCTGCTAAAGATTTTTTTTTTTAAACATAAAAAATATTTTAAGTCTTATGGCAAGACTAAAACACAAAAGACTTGGCTGATGTAACCATTACATTACATTACTGGCATTTAGCAGATGTTCTTATCCAGAGTGACTTACATTTAACATAGCATTTACACAGCATCCATTTATACAGCTGGATATACTGTATATACTGAAGCAGTGCAGGTTAAGTACCTTGCTCAGGGGTGCAACGGCAGCGTCTGACCCAGGAATCGAACCTGTGACCTTTAGGTTACAAGACCAGTTCCCTACCCATTACACTACACTGCCGCCCAGCCTCTACGCCGTTCACTCCCGGGTCTCGATGCACACGGCGCAGTGGCCTGCCGTGAGGATGGCTCAGCACGTTTTACATCTGCTGTCACTCAGTGGCCCCGCCCCTAATCCTTTGAGCGCAGTCACAGAATCTGCTCACCGCTTCTTCTCCACATGTCCGCATGTCCAACCCTCAGGTGGCTGTGTAGCACAGTTGGGTGAGGATCTGGGCTTGGAAGGTCACGGGTTCGATTCCCCCGGTAGGACACTGCCGCTGTACCATTGAGCAAGGTACTTATCCCGCATTGCTTCAGTATATACACTCACCGGGCCACTTTATTAGGCACACCTGTTCAACTGCACGTTAACACAAATATCTAATCAGCCAATCACATGGCAGCAACTCAATACATTTAGGCATGTAGACATGGTCAAGATAATCTGCTGAAGTTCAAACCAAGCATCAGAATAGGGAAGAAAGGAGATTTAAGTGACTTTGAACGTGGCATGTTTGTTGGTGCCAGACGGGGTGGTTTGAGTATTTCAGAAACTGCTGGGATTTTCACGTACAACCGTCTCTAGGGTTTACCGAGAATGGTCCGAAAAAGAGAAAATATCCAGTGAGTGGCAGTTCTCTCAGCAAAAATGCCTTGTTGATGGCAGAGGTCAGAGGAGAACGGCCAGACTGGTTCAATCTGATAGAAAGGCAACAGTAATTCAAACAACCACCCGTCACAACCGAGGTATGCAGAAGAGCATCTCTGAACGCACACCACATCGGCTACAGCAGCAGAAGCCAACCCGGTACTAGCTAGGTGTACCTAATAAAGTGGCCGGTAAGTGTACTTTATCCAGCTGTATTAATGGATGCAGTGTAAATGCTATGTAAAAGTTGTGTAAGTCGCCCTGGATAAGAGCGTCTGCTAAATGCCTGTAATGTAATGTAATGTCCTACCTTCCCCTTGGTCAGGCCCCGTGTGATGACATCACCACGTGTCAGCCTTCCCAGGGAATCTGCACGTTCAAAAGCCACAAATCAAGCTTTAAAAAGCAGAGGCTCCTTTTTACGATGTACATACCAGATCTAAGCCTTGTCACAATCAAATAATCTTTTTTTTAAAATAGAATTTCCAGCGAGGGTTATTTGTACGTTAATACGGCTGCTTTTGTGAGCCATTTCCCAAAGCTAACATCTATCCTTGGTCTGTTAACAATATCAGAACCTTGAGCCGTACGACAACAGACGAAAGCTGAAATGAGCTTTCTGGTATGAAGACCGTTGTGCTTCATTCCAAAGGTCTGTTACTACTAAGAAGGGGTACTGTGAGGACATAGTCCAGCTCATAGTCCAGCCCATGGGGGCGACATAGCTCAGGAAGTAAGAGCGTTTGTCTGGCAGTTGGAGGGTTGCCGGTTCGATCCCCCGCCCTGGGTCTGTCGACGTGTCCCTAATTGCTCCCAATGAGGTGATTGGTACCTTGCATGGCAGCCTTTCACCATTGGTGTGTGTGTGAATGGGTGAATGAGAGGCATCAATTGTAAAGCGCTTTGGATAAAAGTGCTATATAAATACAGTCCATTTAGCTCACCATAAAAGCAAAAAGAAAAAACATTTAAATCTTTCAACACAAACAATAAACAAATCACCACCAATTTGTCCGAGATCAAGATAATATGAAGCAAAGCTGCTATATTTAATGTCTTAAGTATGAAATGCATACCTCTTAACCCTCACATTAGATGCCTTTTGCAGAATCCTCACATCCCCCCCAGGCCTTTTAACTCATAATTTGCTCATTTTCACCATGAAGGCCCTCAAAAACAGAAGTCCAAGGCGGGGCGGGGGGGGGGCGGGGGGGATGGGGTACTACTCTAGGGTGCAGTGAAAAGTGGCTAGCTCAGATGTGCACAATATGGTTGCATTTAAAATGGGCCCTCTGCTCTCACCCCCCCCCCCCCTCTTAAAATCTTCACATGCCTTCTCCCCCCCCAGTGTCTCTACACTGGAGTGCAGTCATTAGTTAGAGCGCTGCACCTGTGTGGAACTTTTGGGGGGGGTGGGGGAGATTTAACAGCTGGAGATGATGTGCAGGACTGGGCTGGGCAGTGTTTTACATGCCTGTCAGTGCCTGAAACTTGTGTTCCTGTGTGTGTGTGTTTCATCTGCAATACAGAGCACTCATCTCTCTTTTGCACACACACACACACACACACACATTCACGCACATACACAATCTCACACAATTGCACACACTCGGATACACACATAAGAAACACTCCAGGGATGCAAAACACACCAGGGATGGGTAGGAATAGTGCACTATACTGTATTTTGTTCCAAAATATGGAATAAGTCCCATATAAATGTGTAAGTTATGATGAGAATGATGGAGGCGTGCTTGGCTTTGCGTGCCACAGCGGGACAAACCTCACGCAGAGAAAGAGCTGAGCAGCCCTTTATCACCCATGACATGCGTATATGGTGACGCATTTTTGGAAAGGAGGGTATTTGACATGGTGCCCAGGACTGAGGAGGTGCCGGGACCTGGTGTTTCCTCCTCCCTGACCCCCTCGCCCCCCCCCATTCCCTGGCTTTAGACGGGCGTGTCTGTCAACACCAGGAGAGGTGATGCGTGTGTCAGAGATCTGGCCTCCCACGTTCACTGGGAGACTGGCAGCAAGCTGGGCCTGAGGAGAGATGGAGAGAGGGAGGAAGAGACAGAGAGAGGGAGAGAGGAAGAGAGGAACAGAGAGGAGAGAGGGAGGGAGAGACAGAGAGAGAGGAAAGGAGGAAGAGAGGGGGAGTGAGAGGGAGAGATAGAGGGAGAGAGAGAGAGGGACGAAGGATGAGACGGAGATAGAGAGAGAGAGGGAAGGAGAGGAGAGGGAGACAGAGTGAGAGAGGAAGAGAGGGAGGGAGGGGGAGAAAAAGACAGAGGGAGGGGAGAGTTTTGCCGTTTTCTCACGACCTCTCGAGCTCCTGAGATCATCTGGGAGCTATTCATTTCCTGCCAGAAAGCCCCCCCCCACACCCCCCCGCCCAGCACCCTGAGCCGGCAGGACGGGTGTGAGCCCAGCAACGGGAAGGGGGGGGGCCCCGCTGGGTGTTCCTCGGGACAAGAGAGAAAGAATAAAATATACTTATTTTTTTGTTTTTTATCTCCACCTTGGCTGCAGTATTGAGTCCAGGGCTTGGTGCAGTGAGCTCTGGGTTTTAATCACAAGGCTTGATCATGTTTCAAGCTGCAGTTAGACACAGAAGTGCAGAATGAATGTGTGTGTGTGGGGTGGGGGGGGGGGGGGGGGTGGATTTCAGAGGTGGCGCCATATGGAAGCACTTAAGAGCCAAAGTTGAGGAAACAAGCAGGGAGAGATCCCCCCAGCCCCCCCGCCGCCCGGCATGCACGCGTTGAGTGTGGGAAAAGTTAATTGACGGCGTGAAAGGCAGCTGACACCCCGCTGCGTGTGTGTGACGGTAGGCACGCGCGCACACGCTCAGTCGCGTTTCCCCAGCGGTCTGACAGGGGGCGCGCGCCAGAGCCGACGTCGGGGTTTTTACGAGGGGGCGCCTCCACGTCCCCCCCCCCCCCCCCCCCCCCCCGACCCAAAGCCGGCTCGGGCGCGTAATTCCGGGTCTTTTCCACTTACCGCGCCAGGGGGTGGGATTTATTGCGCCGCCACGTTGCCGCGACGATATCGTCGACAGCAGTACCCCTGGCAACGTAACAGCCAACCGCATGCTGCTGTGAACGTCGCGTGCTAACCAGGCCAGGCAGTCTTTGGCCTTGTACTGGGGGGGACTGTACGTTGCCACGACGATATCGACAGCAGTACCCCCCGCAACGTAACAGCCAACCACATGCTGTGAGCGTCGCGTGCTAACCAGGCCAGGCAGTCTTTGGCCTTGTACTGGGGGGGGGGGGCTGTTCAGTGCTGTATGCCGCCCCCCCCTCCACACCACCTCCACACCACCACCACCACCACCACCCAGGCTCTGTAGGCCTCCACAGCTTGTAAACATGTTCGTCCCCGTGGAAACGGCGGCTCTCGTATGGTTCCAATCGCTCCGCTGCAGCCCCCCCTGTTTAAAGGTGTGATGGAAATTCGGAGCGATCTCTCCCGTCCGCTCCGCGCACTGTGCCTCTTAGCGCATTAGTAATTGCAAACACCTGCAAATCCCCGCCCCGCCCCGCCCCTTCCCAGTAAACTGGCCACACTGGAGTGGCATGGGAACCTGCCGCACTTATAAAATAGGGGGGAGATTGCAAACAGGGAGGGGATCGCCGCATTTTAACGCACACACTGGGAAGCTGTTGTCACTCTCTGGCATTCAGCTGTCAAGAAATTTTTTTTTTTGTGCACTCCAACCAAACTTGAGAGCAGAGGGGCCATAGTGCTGCTCATTCTGAGCCCTTCTGACCCGCAGCGTTAACGCTGCCCTATCAGAAAGCAGCGAAATATGCGCGTGCTGCCACACACAAACCGTAACAAACTGCACCAACAGCCTTCAGTCAACCCAAGTAAGAACTCGTTAACAACAGAATCTCAGGGACCCCGGTCCTGCCTGGTGCTGTGTAGGTAGCTAGTGTCACTCATCTTCTCAACCTAGCAGCAGGGGTATTATTTGGGGTATTACCTACCTCTCTATTAGGCCCCCAAACAATAACGCATTAAAGGGTAGCACAGAGCAGCTCGCGCACGATGAAAGACGACTGTCCCGCTCTTTACTCTTCCCAAGCGCACACAAACGAACCTCAAAGAAAACGGTAACAATCTCTAATGATTCCGTAATTTTAGCTTGTAATTGCTCTTCAGCCATAGACTGCGGGGAGATTGCAGATATAAGAGTAACAATGTTCTGCCAGTCATCACAGAACAGCCGTTGACAGTTTGACAAAGAGTAGTTTGGATGCAGAGTCGGGACTCGCGTCTGTCGTTCTCTTGTACACACAGGCAAAGGTCAGTCTGTATGTCTCACAAACGGAGAGAAATGAGAGGCGAATTATTATTTTTTTAAAGTTTATTACCGAGAGCGTTGGCTTGCTTGCACTGTGACACGTTTTTTTCGTTTGCAAAGCTCATCGATCGCCATTGTTGGGTCGAGACCGGGGCAGTAAACTCTTCTCTTGCTAGATGGCGCCAGTGGTCGAAGAATGATATCACTCGTTCCAAATCAGCACGAGGCACAGAGTGCGACTATGTGGCGCGTATCGGCATTTATGAAACTGAAGCTGATCGTAGGCATGTTTATTCGTTGTTAAACGGACATTAGGGGGTGTTTTACGCATCGTTTTCAGAACAGATATTACAAAGGGGAGAGAGGGGAGAAATCTGTTAATTTATACTGAACTTTGAATATGGTTAGGAGGGCACTTATTAATTGGCTTGAGTCCTTATTTATCATTCAAATCGCTACAGGATAAGACTAGAATGTAGGCTACAACACGCTACGTGAATCTTGTTTAAAATAGTTTGAACCTTTTTCCAGGAGCATCACAGTCCTGTCTGGTCTCGTTTCCCCCAGCGTATGTTTTTGTATTTCTGAAATCACCTGGATTTGGTGAAACACCTGGTTGGCCCGTGACCAAATCCAAAAGGCTTTAGAGGGACGAGTAGATCCTGCTCTGTAGGATCCTGGAAGTGTTTGTGTACATACCGTGTTCTCTTGTAATGTATTAAGGTTGAGTCCGTTTCCGCGTGCACTGAAATGAGAACCGAGGAGGACTTATCCAGGCAGCGTTTGGCACGCGATTATTCAACTAGATAGGTGCTGGTTTTCGTTCCCCTCCCGCGCTGTGTGTGTGTGCGAGAGAGAGACAGAGAGAGAGAGCGCTATGGACTTGAATAGATTTTCAATTATTGATTATTACCGGGTAGCCTAACACATTTGCTAGTGTTTTATGAGATATGACCATTATCAATTTGTTAACAATATTTTAGACGGATTCAGTTCAACAGATAGAACACGTTCTTTCCTCGCTCGTCAGTTTACTTTTCCTAAAGATCTTTGTAAGAAGACTCACGCACGAGTCTTAACAACATAGGTTTGCTTGTTTAGACTGTGTGCTTTAACGACTCATGATTAGCAAATAATGCGGCATAATGCGGTGTGTAGGCTAGCTATATATCCTGCTTGGAAAAACTCGATGGAATAGTTTTTACGCACACCATTAGGACATTACTTTGTATTCGAATGGACAGCACATTATTAATTGCACATTAATATTACGCTTGTGGTTATATTTCACCGTTTCTGTTTCATTGAAATATGGTAATAAATTTCACGACTTTGGCTAAAAAAAAATCAAGAAATTAAACGTCAGTTTCCGTCGGTCAAGCGTAGTTTTATCTGAGCAAACTGTAAACATGGAGACAGCGTGATGTTCTGGATATCTTTAGAAATTTATTTGTCTTCCAAAATGAAGAAATTTTTAAGAGCATTCAACATTTCTTTGGCATCACACAGTAAAAAGATACCGCGAATATAAAAAAACGCACTTCATTCACTTGACAATACGATTCTCGTTTCAATATGAACTTTTCCCTCATATATACAAATATAGTGCAGAATCTTCTCTTTCATACATTTTCATACAAAAAAAAAACTTTCCGAACAGAATCTCGTAACATTTCAAGAATAATCTATGTCTTTTTTTCAAAGTCTTTAAAATAACCCTCTACCAAGGTCTCCATACGGAGTCCGCGGTGACTGAGGGTGCACCAGGGGAAACCGCCACTGGAACCGGCGTGCTGACGTTGTTGGCGTATACTGGTATAACTGGTCCATTGGTTGCAAATGCAGTGTTCGGAATCAAAAAAGCGAATTGTCCATCAGTGGCCGGCACGAGCTGGAAGCCACCGTACACTTTCGTTCCCTCGGACGGCAGACTGCCGGAAGAGCCGTTCTTGCAGGGAATCCCGTTCAGCGGTAGCACGTTGCCTTGCGGCGATGCGCCGGGGATCTGAACCATGGGTTGACCGAACGCGGGATGAGGAGCGCCGGCGGGTATTTGGTGCTGGGCTGATGGGTAGTTCAGGGCGTTGATCTGCGTCATGCAGCTGGCGAGGTGACCGAGAAGTCGAGTCCTGACCTCGGTGTTGACCCCTTCGCACGTGGACAGGAAACGGGTGACTTCGTTCATACATTCGCTGAATCCCGCTCTGTATTTCCCTAGAACGGTGGGGTCCGAGTTCAGAGCAGCTGTCGGGAGGCAAACGAAAACGTCGTGAGCACGGTCAGTTCCTCAGGTCCTTAAATGGACACACTGAACCGAGATACTGTCCAGTAAATAAAACGTGTAACACAATTTCATGACTCGGGCACGATAAAAAAAAAAAAAAGTTGGAATAAACGGGTAAATAAATGACTCAATAATGTTTTGCAACTTCCTCCTGGAACACCCCTTAAAAACGTGTATATAAATAATGATAAGACCATGCGCCCGGAAGCCAAGTCGGTAAAAGCGCAGCCGAATGCCATCGTGACCGCAGACGGAAATTTGGATATAGCAGCAATGACATGTTGAAAGGTGTATTTATTTATTTTTATTCATTTATTTATTTATTTGACAGGGACAATAAACATTGATCAACATCACTATTATGTGATGTAAACGTGCCAGATTTAGCTAGATCGCTAATTTCCATCTGTTGTCCCTGGGCAGGCTGATGTTAACACATAAACAACAAACAGACCAGACTAGAAGCCATAGTACAACTTTAAAAGCACATAAAAAACAGACACACGGAGCTTGTAAGCAGGCATGAGCAACACAGAAGCAGGCACATTGCAAAGATCAAAGTTCATAAACTCACCAGTCATCTGCGCTCTCTGTAGGTTTCTGAGGTGTTTCACTGTCATTTCAAGGATGTCCGCTTTTTCCAACTTTGAGTGCCTGGAGCTCTGTGTGAATACGATTTAATTTGCTTAGTGTCCATTAAATCATAGCAATACAGTAAACAGAATTCTGTCGCCTCATTTAAAACAACGCTCAAAGCAAAACTGCTAGTATTTGCGCATGCTAGACCAGGACTGCTTATGAATTGGAGCTTGTAAATGGCGATGTTTATATTAACTACTTATAACATAAACCTGTCGTGTTACTTACATCCTTTTTGAGCGCGTCCAAGATTAGCGTTTTCAGATGGCCCAGACTTTCGTTGATTCGTGCTCTTCTCCTTTTCTCCATAATCGGTTTAGATGACTAAAAAGACAAAAACAAAAAAAGAAGCAAAATGAGAGATGTTACGACCTGCAGTACACGGGTTCTGCAGCTGTGTCATCGCTATGTGAGACTGTCATGATGTCTAATGGCAAAGACAAGACCGCGTACCTTTCTGTGTTCCGAGGCCGTCTTGGGTTTGTCCGGTGTTGTGTTGATGCTCGCCGGAGTGGCGGCGACCGGTGAGGAGGACGATTTCTCCATCGTGTCCGCGGGCATCTTCATATGGAAAATTATCCCACGCGCTCAGCAACAGCGAATCTGTGGAATCCCTCAAGACGACTGTAGCCTTATTTAACAAAATGCAACCGCTTCACCGCGAGAAAAGTCCTCGAGAAAACGTGAAAATCCCCAGTTTTTTTGAGAAATGGAGCCCTTTCCTTTGAGATGTTCGGGAGGGAAAACGCAGTGCTTTGCAGTAGTACACCTTTATGAATGGAAAACTGTGTCCCCGATGGAGCGGAGCGAGAACGGTGTAACCAGCTCTGAGTTTACAGTTAGCCTGTCAACGTCGAGAGTGCCTTATCGCACTTCTTGCGAGTCTTATTTATATCTGAGACTGCACGCGAACGGCTCGTGTGAAACTTCCCAAACTTTCTTTCCCACAGTAACTTTCTACCAATCAGCGCGAGAGACACGCGGCCCGAGGGGAGGATGGCTCGTGGTCGGCGCGCCTCCATTGGCTGTTTGGTGTTTGAGCGCGCGGCCAATGGCGCACTGCCGGTCTCGGGGCACAAGCGGGCCTCCGCCATCAATCATTTCGTTTGCGCGTTAACACTTTAGGTTCTACTGCCAGAGAAAAGTGGCAGGATTTCGTCTTGCAGTTAAATGGCTGTTTTCTAATCTTTTCTAAAATGACCCAATGTCAAGGGTGTGTGGAAATAATCAAGCCCCTATCATTACAATCTATAAACTGCACATTGGCAAATTACACTATTAATTACGCACAGCATAATTGGCTCATTTGCATGTTAAGGTACTGAGATCTTGAAAAAAATATAGAATAAATACTTAGGATGTGTCCTAAATAGGGAGGTCAGTTTACCAGATGCTTGCGAATTTTAATGTGTCTTGTTCCAATCGCAAATGCTCAAGTTTAATGTATTAAGGAATACATAGAACATTGATATCAGCCTATTAATACTGAGAAAAGGTAAGGATTGAAATAGAATAATTGCAATAACTGTAGCCTACAGTTGCAGGAGGGAAATGTGTGCAGTGAATTGTGAATTGTGTTGTGGCTAGCTGTAAATTAGAATACTTGTTAGGAAGCTGAACACAATTAAAATGTTTGTAAAATGTTAATTTCAGGGACAGCATCTAATTAGGCTACATCATCGCCATTAACAACAAGATTCAAAAAAGTTAACCGCCGACTTTACGGGCGCAGCCTTAATTGCTGGCACTCGACTCGGCAGTGACTGCGCTGTGTCTTTAAAGCGCTGCGCTGCGCGGCGCAAGCCTGGCAGTTTGACATCTGTCGGCATGCGATCGCTATTGTGAATGTGGAGCACGTGCCAGGATGTTTTATTGCCGCTGTGGTTGAGGTTTGGCGGCCGGGCTGGGGGTGGCGGTGGTGGTTTACATTAGAGGGAAGGTAAATAGCAGCTGCTGTGTTAAAGCCTGGGAAAACCACGCCCACCGTGAGCAGGATCGGGCTTATTGGAATGTGAGTCAGTGCAGTTATTTCTGAAAGAAGCACGAGGCGCGAGCAAGAGCGCTGCACTACTCGATGGAAGGAAAGGGTGGCGCTCGTCAGTCATGTCACAATTCACAACATTATCAGCGTAACATCAATGGGCATTTATTGTAGATATAACAACCTATGAAACTCCAATATTTCAATATTTCGTTTTCGTATTTCTGTTTGTAACAGATCAGCCTACACTGGTAATCCATGCACATTCATTTAAAACATACCCATTAAAGTTTCGTAAATTATTTAAATAATATGGAAATACCTCATTAATGTGAATGATTGTCTGGACACAGTTTAAGCAAATTA
Organism: Anguilla rostrata; assembly: GCF_018555375.3. Classification (NCBI taxonomy): domain Eukaryota; kingdom Metazoa; phylum Chordata; class Actinopteri; order Anguilliformes; family Anguillidae; genus Anguilla; species Anguilla rostrata. Next base: position 5,380,130 of record NC_057936.1, read on the forward strand.
ATCAATGTAAGCAACAATTGAGACAAATTATGTGAATGTCCCAGCTCAAAGACTGGGTATTAATTAGCCTAAATAAAGGAGTTTGATTTTATTTAGATGGGAAATATGCTACTTTACACATAGGCAATATCACCAGCAATTTACAATAGCCATGTATGCGGAACTGCGTAAACGTTAGAATCTGACGGCAAAAACAACCTTTTACCTGCACTAATGCCATTTCCTGAAGGCGTGCTTTGTTAGTTTTGGTGGATGAAGAGTTTCCTATATCAACAGACGTTGCAGCCATAAGCACGTGGGAGGCGTTTGCCCTTGTTACCTTGTGTGGCTCGCGCGGCAGCACTGGCTCCCCTGCGCAACGCTGGGAGATCTCCAGCTGTTCCGCACCGCGCGACACGTGGCGGGCAAGCGACCGGGGGAAGGCGCTGCTCCTGCCGGATTGCAGGCGGCAGCTGGGAGACGCTGCGCTCGCTGTGCTCAGATCAGGAATTTGATAGGCGGATTTTCGAAAGGCTTCGCCCCTTTCCGCTTTGCCTGACCGTGTGGATATGTTTGTACAGGCGATTGCCTGCTCAAACTGAGATATTAATTGATCACAGACAAACAGAATAACAGTACAACATTTTTTATTAACAAATTAAAAAAAAAAAAAATTATTAGCTGACAAGGATGTATGGACCTACTAAATGGATGCAGTACTAACAGCTGTAGAGTGGAAAGAATTTATAGCTCTTTATAACACTGTGCCTGACACATGCCAACAAACATTTAACAGTATTGATAACAAGATAAAGGACTCTTTTCTGATAGATACGCTAACTGGCATGACTGTGCTGTTGGCTGCCAGTGTGTCTAGGACTTTGGCACAGTTCCACCTCTAACTGCCTGGAGCCCAGCATTCAGACAGTCTCCATCTATGTTACATTGCATTACAGGCATTTAGCAGACGCTCTTATCCAGGGCGACTCACAATTTTTTTTTTACATAGCATTTACATTGCATCCATTTATACAGCTGGATATATACTGAAGCAGTGCAGGTTAAGCACCTTGCTCAAGGATATAACAGCAGTGTCCTACCCGGGAGTCAAACCTGTGACCTTCAGGTTACAAGCCCAACTCCTTACCCATTATGCTACACTGCCACCCTTTATGGCAGAACAGGCAACCAAAGGGATTTTTAACACTTTCGCACCTATGTCAGGTTACTTGATTTCAGGTATGGGAAAACCCATTACAGTGTAATGAAGGCCAATATCCAAAACATTTCCCGGTTAAATCTGAACACTTGAATTCATTAGCTATAATAATGTGGCTCTGGTGTAAGAGTTTTCAGAAATTCAAGTTTCACAAATTGATTAGAATGTTTTTTAACGATGCGTCAAAATGCAAAGCTACTTCCAGACTGACCTGATCCGGTGCCCGGTTCAAAACTTACCCCAAAAAATGACACGTGCGCTATTCTAATCGATTGTGAATATTTTTCTGTTTCGGGAAATTTTGGCGATGTCATTTTGTAAAAAGCTGCGGGAATGGAAAGAGGGTAGACTGGTTCAATCGCTGCCAGAATGTACCGCTCAAACAATTTTAGGTTATGAGCACGGCTGCCACCAGGGAGGTTCAGCCCCACTGGGCCCCGCCACCCCAGAAAATCCTATGTTCTAATATTTTTGACAGCCCCTGCCAGTCTGGGCCCATCCCAACTTATACACCCTACCCCCTCCCTCCCTCCCCCCCGCCCCCCATGATTACGAAGTTGAGAACGTGGCGGTCAGTGACCACGGGGGAGACCTGAACGAATTGCAGCTTAACGGCTCGACGTCGCGGGCTCCTTCGCTACCGACAGGTAAGCGCTTATCGCTTATCGCGACGGTATCTAGATCCCCGTTTCATGGTCAGGTCGTTATTGAAGTCCGCCGGTGGCCTGACTCACACACACGGCAATAATGCAATCACGCGGGGATAAAGTGCGTGAGAAAGTGTGCGATAGCGCGATCCCAAACCAATTTAAACCCGCAATCACGCCCGGGAACGCGTTTTAATACCTAACCAGTTTCTGCGCACCGGTGCCAAGCTGGACTGGCGGTCGTCCAAACGGGGGGACTGTATGGAGGACGGCGTCTGGGATCTTTAGGAAAAAAAAAAAAAGCTTTTAATCAAGGATGGGACAGAACCTTATATCGCTAAAACAAACAAGCTTTAAAACGCTGCACAGTCAAACTCAAACACGTTAGTCACACGAGAAGACCAAATACAAAAAGCTATAGGAGACAGTTGCTGTTATCTAAAGAGATGTGGAGCATCAGGGCATTTGCAGTGACCTACTACCGAACAAAATCTGCAAATTGAAATAGCTTCCATACATAATGCTTTTCATTGCCAAAATTCTTCCCCCCCCCGAACTGCTCATGAAGTGGCTTATAGAGTATTTGGATGATTTGGGCTACATTTTTGGCAAAAAATAAAAATGGAAACTGGCCAGTGGTATTTGTAACATGATGGAGGGTAAATGAGTGCGAATGTGGGAGCATGTGTGTGTGTGTGTGTGTGTGTGTGTGAGTGTGTGTTTGTTTGTGTCTGTGTATGAGTGTCTGTGTGTGTACGTGTGTGTGTGTTTGTGTGCAAGTGCGTGTGTGTGTGTGTATGAGTGTCTGTGTGTGTACGTGTGTGTGTGTTTGTGTATGAGTGTCTGTATGTGTACGTGTGTGTGCGAGTGCGTGTGTGTGTATGAGTGCTTGAGAGTGTGTGTATGACTGTCTGTGTGTGTGTGTGTGTGTGTGTGTGTGTGTGTGGGAGTCTGTATACCAAAGGCGGTGTGTTTGCATACAGCCCTCTGGTACCATCTCTGATCAGGCTGAGGGGCGAGAGAAGAGCGGGTGGCAATCAAAGGAGGGAACACAACAGATAGAGAGAGAGAGAAAGAGAACAGTGGAGCGGAGAGGAGAAAGGAAGAGAGAGCGAGAGAGAGAGAGAGAGAGAACAGGGGAGCGGAGTGAGGAAGAGAGAGAGAGAGAACAGGGCACTCCCCTTGGACAAGCTCCAGATGTCCTCCTCCTCCTCCACAGCAGCAGACCCCCCCCAAGCCTTCCCGCCGCGAAGGTGAAGCATCACAACCAGACAGCGAGGCGCAGAGCGGGGGTGCAGTGTGCGGAGTCTGGGGGGGGCGCAGAGCGGGGGTGCGCCGGCGGAGCCGGGGGTGCAGTGTGCGGAGTCTGGGGGGGGCGGGAGGTGCAGAGCGGGGGTGCGCCGGCGGAGCCGGGGGTGCAGTATGCAGAGTCGGGGGGGGTGGGGGGATGCGCGGGCAGGATGGCGAGCTCAGAGGCAGAGAAGCCGGAGAGAGTGCTGAGTCACACACAGCGGAACCGCCGCTGAGCACCGCCGCTGAGCACCACCGGCCTCACACAGAGGAACCCGAACCCGAACCCCACTGTCCCCCTCCCTCCACGTTTTAAACGATGAGCGAGTAGGTTCATCGTGATCTTTGTTTTTTTTTTTTTTTTTGGTTTGTTAAAAACGAGGTCGATCGTTCACGCGTGCGAGGTCAGGAGGGATCGGACCGTCGGAGTCTTCCTCAGCGCGCGCGTGTGGCAGCGGCCCTGGAGATTCGGTCCATAAAAACGGCGCACTTAGGTTGCGGGTTCCAATCTGATCGGCTGCTTCCCCCGGTAGGGTCCGTTAGTGATGAAGAGATAAGAGGCGAGCTGTGAAGACACGGGCCTCGTTTATCTGGTAATGCGATACCTGTAATCATTATCTCTAATTGACACCGCTTCTTATGTACACAAACAGCGGGTACAAACGCCGCCCAGGAATGACTGCCCCGCCCGTTCTTCTCTTTCATTTTTTCCATAATTTTTCATTTTGACGCAGGAAAAACATGTCATAATTAATTGCAGCTATCTGGATAGCTTTTAAAGACACATTCTCACACACACACAACAAAGCTATTGTGAAGTAGTAACTGAAAAAAAAAAGGCAGGCCTACCTCAAACTATTTATTAAAATGCCACTGATGTCATCTTCACTGACAGGAAGGAAAAATAAAAATGGGCTCATAGAAATGGGGCCCTTGAAGCTAAATGAGAAAAGACCTGGAGTGATTTGAGAATATTGCTGCAAACTGGGTGCCGAAATCTGGCAGAAACATTACATTACAGGCATTTAGCAGACGCTCTTATCCAGAGCAACTTACACAACTTTTTTTTTACATAGCATTTACATTGCATCCATTTATATACAGCTGGATATATATACTGAAGCAATGCCGGTTAAGTACCTCGCTCAAAGAACCGGCACTAGAGATAGAGCAAAGCCAAGCTATGATAAAATCAATGCCCATCTGAGAAATGTGCAAAACAAAGGGATGGCTATGGTAAAAAATAAAAACAAAAAACATTGGCACTTGAGCACAAGCATGTGGACCTTTTCATCTTTGCAGCTTGCTGAAATCGGTGATTGATACTGTGGGAGTAGTGTAGCCTCTCGGTTTTTGACTGGTCGGGTGGTGGTGTGATGGCGGTGGATATTGATGTGTTGTGGTTCAGCCTTGGGTTCTGGAGCTTTTGTGTGCGGGGAAAGGTTAATGTCAATGCTTTGTATGAGCTTTCAGGTTGAAGCATTCAGGGCTTCTGGGACTTTCCTGTGTCCAGCAAGAAATGCAAGCAATGTCAATGCTGCAGAGAAAACTGCCCGATGGTGAGAGCTTTTTACCTCACCTATCACCCTATCACTCCCAAACTCCGCTTTAATTCAACTATAACGAGCAGTGTCCTGATTGGCAGGGCTCTATACCCCCAATCAGCCTCTTCATTCCAGGTTACCCGCTGCTGTCATTGGCACAGCTTGATCACCAGTACAGCTAGCCTCTCATTGGCCAGGGGCTGCCTATATTCCTCCCAACGTTAGCCTCTCATTGGCCAGGGGTTACCCACGCTAGCTGCTCATTGGCCAGGGGTTCACGAACACCTAGCTTATTGCTAGTTAGCCAGCTAGTGCTCATTGGCCAGTCACACCACTGCCTCTATATGGCACGCTTAATTTTTTCACGAATTGCACCTGCTTATATTGCTTAATAGCTCATGTAGCTATAAGCTATAGCCGATATAAATAGACAACATTTTTAATCGCACTGTGCCGGAACACTGCTATAATTAATTGCCCCCGTCTTGCCGCTCGGTTTTTTGAATGACCCCGAAGAGGAGCTGGCTAGCAGGCATGACACACACGCCGAGAAGCTGGGGAACCGAATCACAGACAGATATCCTCACACACCTGCTGCGTTTGGAGCGTTTCAGATTTTGGGATTCCACAGGTGGAGGCCGTGCGGACGCAGGAGCATGCGATTGCGTGCCCCTGACGTCCGAGAGAAGCACAAACAGGCCTTTAAGCCCTTCGTGGGCCAGGCTCTCTAGGATTGCACCCCCCCACCCCCCCAACCCCCACCCCATGCTAGCCCCTCTCTGGAAGAGGAGCACCTTTCCCGTGGGAGTTTGCAAAGCCAGGATAACCTTAGGACCTCCGCTGGTTTTCTGCCAGAAACATTAAAGATCTCTCCTCCCCCCCGCCCCCCCCCCAACCCCCCCCTCCCCTTCTGATCACCGGTACATTATTCTCTCTCTCCCCCTCTTCTCCCTTTTTTTTTTTTTCCTCTTGTTTCTTTTTTTCTACTTCTTGAAATGGCTATGAAGATTAGTTTTTTTTTTGGCCCCCTTCCCTTCCCCCCCCCCCCCCACAACCCCGCCCCCCCCCCTTTTTTTTCTCGTGGCGCTCTGTTCACATGCTCTCCCGGCGCGGCGACTATTATCCGCAGATTGTAGAGCTGCCAATTTCAATTTAGCCGGCCTGTTATCAGCACAGAAAGCTTAATTTGAAAGGTGGAAATCAAACTGTCCTCGTGGGGAAGCCGGAGTGACACTGATGGCAAAACTAGCGACTGGCTGCCGGGCGGCACTTTTTTTGTGCCTTTTTTTTTTTTTTTTTTGTCGCCGCCTTCCTTTTTCTTTGAAGTGCCACGGCTGCCATTTTCTTTTAGCTTCACTAAAGGTCAAGTGCTGCTTGCCTAATAGATTTTAAAGCAAAAAAAACAATCCTGAATGTGAACAACAACAACAACGTACGTATCTTTTCATCCTCCGAGGAGTATGCTCGTGTGTTTGCACATGATTCATATGTCTTTTCACCCCCCCCCCCTTGTGTGCACGTATTTATAGTTTAAAGATGTTGACTATCCCCCCTAACCCCCCCCCCCCCCAGCAAAGGTTCCGGTCTCTGGTGAACATACACATAGGGAATTATAGGAGGGAGTAGAAACCAGGGGAAACATAATGGTGGGTTTGTTTTTTTTTTTTTTTTGAAGCGAAATGTGTTTTAGGGGTCGATTTTCTCATGTTATGACTCTGAGCTCCCTTGAACTGTGAATTTTTTTTTGGGGGTGTGGGGGGGGGGCTTTTTGTTTGGTTTCATTTTCTTTTCATCGGAACTGAAGGCAGACCTGTGGCCTGTTGGAAAAGGGGGCACCGGCTGTGCCATCGCCCCCAAATCCACCGCGTTGTGGAAACGATCCCCACAGTGAAACAGTGTCTGTGTGTGTGTGTGTATGTGTGTATGTGTGTATGTGTGTATGTGTGTATGTGTGTGTGTGTGTGTGTGTGTGTGTGTGTGTGTGTGTGTGTGTGTATGTGTGTATGTGTATGTGTGTGTATGTGTGTGTATGTGTGTGTGTGTGTGTGTGTGTGTGTGTGTGTATGTGTGTGTATGTGTGTGTGTGTGTGTGTGTGTGTGTGTATGTGTGTGTATGTGTGTGTGTGTGTGTGTGTGTGTGTGTGTGTGTGTGTGTGTGTATGTGGTGTGTGTGTGTGTGTGTGTGTGTGTGTATGTGTGTGTGTGTGTATGTGTGTGTGTGTGTGCGTGTGTATGTGTGTGTGTGTGTGTGTGTGTGTGTGTGTGTGTTTACCTCCCTCTCGGGCTCAGGGTCACTCTAACGATGAAGCTCCATTTTGTTTCTCACCCTGAGGTTACGCACAGCTCTTACTATGATAAAGAGGCTGCATTAAACCACAGTGGTAAACGCCAAAATGTCTGCCACAGACGTGCCGGTGATGGCCGACACTTCACTGCCTCCGAGTCCGTCCCCTTGTACGTCCGAGAGATATCCCCGGTTTTTGTGTTCTGCAGTTGGGCGCTTCTTATCTGGGAAAAGTTTGCGCATTTGCCCTCCTGAGCATTGATGGTAATTGGTGTATTTCAATGGGTCAATTCTGGACTTTTCATGAAAAATCCGGGAATGATGTTGCCCACCTCGGCTACAGGGCCCCTTGTTGCAGGTGTTTTGGAATGTTCTGGATCTCTCATGCGTATCTGGATCTCTCCCCCCCCCCCCCATCACTCGCATTTCCCTCATGGTTTCGCCTTGCATAACCTGACGATCTCCTTTCAGGGCGATCGCCCGCCACGCCCGGTTTTACTGCCTCCCGCGGTCGGGTTAGCCGAGTTAAACTGCCAATCACGTGCGAATCTAGGGCCTGTTGTCCAATGGGGCGGGACCGAAAGGAAAACAAGGGGCCTGCCCTCTTTTCAAACAGAAACAGTCGCGGTGTCAATGAGAGCTTGTCTGATACCGTGTTTGCCTCGGCCTATTAAAAACGATGGCCTGGCTGGAATAGCCCTGGCTGTCTGAACACTGACTGGCAGGGTCGGCCTTAGACATGTGACTCACGTGTTAATATTTAAAATTGTTTATCGGATTTATGCGAACGTGTTCATTCTTACCGGATTCAGTCCGGAAGGGGCGTGCCTGTATTCCGTGTGTCCATGTTTGCCTTTCCCCTCCAATGCCGATACCAATATGCAAGCAGACCGATAAAATTGGAGGCTGTTCCAGCTTCCGTCCATCCATTTTCTATACCTGCTTATCCACTATCTACACCCGCTTATCCTGGGCAGGGCCATGGACAGGCTGCCAATCTATCGCAGGACACTCACACACTCCGGGCAGTTTAGAATCTTAGTTAACCTAACCCTGCACGTCTCTGGACTGTGGGAGGAAACTGGAGCGCCCAAAGGAAACCCAGGTGGACACGGGGAGAACGCGCAAACTCCAGAAACACGGAAAGGCCCCAGGCCGGATTGGAACCGCACGTGAGGCGGCAGTGCTGCCTGCCCTCATCCGGACCGGCCTGCCGGACGATACCTTTCGGACGCGCGACAGAACATCGCGGTTTTTTTTTACGCGGAAAAATGTTCTCTTCGGCGACGGGACGGGCTCTCTCTCTCGTGTTGCCGTGGGGACGCAGCGAGCAGCCACAGACGGAAGACGCCGGAACATTGAAATCAGATTGTAAACTTTTTTTTTTTCTTGCGGGAGCTTTAATGCAAAGACGGCTATATTTGGCCACGCAGTTTTCGAAAATTGAAAAGGCCTTTGTTGGCACTGCTTCCATGTGTTTGACATCAGCTCGAAAGGGGGACTTCAATCAGCGGAAGGCTGTGGAGAGGGGACCGTTCTCTCGCGATCCACTGAAAAAATATCTTCTGAAGATGAAACAAAAATCGTTTTTTTTGGAGGCCCGAATCTGAAGCGGAAACCCCAGCGGAAATTATCTTAAAATGAGGACCGAGTTTGTTTATATATACATACAAGACTTATGTCTTGAGTTAATTTCAATGTGTGTGCATCGTGTGTACACAACAAGACATTGAGTGCCTTTGTAAACATACATGCTACATTTTGTGTATGTATTTTTTTTAAGTTAGAGACAAAACAAAAAGTAATTTGACAGAATTTTCTGAATATTTTTGCTGACGTGGCGCACTGCTGGGATTGCTGTGCGGCTTTCACGCATGGCTTTTCCCACACACACACGCTCACACATACGCACACTCACACACACACATGCTCACACACACACACACTCACAAGCACACACACACACACACTCACACTCACACACGCACACACACACACACTCACAAGCACACACGCTCACACGCACACACACACACATGCTCACACACACACGCACACTCACACACACGCTCACACACACGCACTCACAAGCACACACACACACACACACACGCTCACACACGCATGCTCACACACACACACGCACAATCACACACACACACACAGATGCTATCAATGGGCCTACAAACAGAAACCGTGGAACCAATGGCACATTCATTCGCCAGCTGATCCCGCTCCCCAAAGCACGGCCGTCTCATCTTCACCCGTTACTAATGACTGCTTTACCTCTTAACCTGATTGTGTGCTGATTTGGCCGCGTTCCGTATTAGCCTTCTCCCCCGGCCTTGACTAACCAATTTCCAAGGAACGGATCCGTCCCTCCTCGTCCGAGAACGATGAGGTGGGGAGGTTGGCGGGCCGAACCTGCCTGACCTGCAGATTGCAGGGTCACGGGTTCAAATCCTGGGCGGGACGCTATAGATTCCATGGTGTCTCGGTGCAGTTTTTTTTTTTTTTGTTTTTTTTTTTTTGTCTAATCTGCCGAAGTTATTGCCAAAGTGGAATCATCAGTTTGGATAAGAGAAGTGGTAAAAATGAGAAGTCTTCTCCCCACTCGTATCACAATCAGCCATCAGATGCGAATTAAAAAGGGCAAAGATCAAGGGATATCCAAGGGGGAAAGCGAATAGCCAATCAAATCAAATTAAATCTTTTTACTCTTATTTATCTAAACTTTACTGACAATGTTACTACTACTACTACACAAGAAGAACAAAAAATGCATGGGAAGAAAGTATAATTCCAAATGCCGTTAAGCCTATGAAATAATTAAAAATTATATGCCACCTACATATGTTTGTACTGCAAAATCTGTATGGTCTGGTCAGATTCTAGTTGGAGTAAGAACCACAACTTTTGACCATTGGCATCATCTGGTGGTGAAAAGCCCTGTGATTTTTTGGGGAGGGCCTGTGTCCCCTAGAAATGTGAAAATGGGTGATAGCCTTGCGCTGTTAGCGTCCTGTCCGCTAACTGGTATATCGCTGTAAAACTTAGACTGACATCTATCTTCCCAACAGTAGACTAAAACAATTGTGCCACTGACATTTGACCTCTGATCAGTTTTACAGTAGATTTCATGGCTGTGGACTAATCCGAATCTGAACCTTAACTGTACTTAAGAATCAAATCAGGGGGCGACCTAGCTCAGGAGGTAAGACCGATTGTCTGGCAGTCGGAGGGTTGCCGGTTCATACCTCACCCTGGGCGTGTCGAAGTGTCCTTGAGCAAGACACCTGACCCCCAACACTTCTGGCGAATGAGAGGCATCAATTGTAAAGCGCTTTGGATGAAAGCGCTATATAAATGCAGTCCATTTACCAAATCAGAATCTGGACTAAACAAGCCCAGGGTGTGGCAGACTTTCGGGTCGGTCGAATGGCACGAGGCCTGGCAGGTGCCCGTAGCAACCCGGCGGAATGAACATGAACCCCACCACCCCCACCCCCCCGTAAGAGTGTGAATGTACCCCCCCACCCCAAGCAGTCTCAGGCAGGAAGCAAAGGCCAGTCATAAGGGGCTTAGCTACGCGGTGGCCTATTAACTCACTGTGGCCACTGGGAGAGATTTGGGAAAGGGGGGGTGGGGGCATACTGGAAGACGTAGTAGAACAGGGCTGATTTTTCCCACACGTCCTCCAATTACTCCTCCAAGGGGGGGGGGGGGGTAATCCTATCTGCGGCCCTCTTCCGCCATCCCAATCGGGCGGGTACACCCTCATTTCTGCCACCACCCCCCATTTTTAAAACTAAGTAACTTTAATTGTCCTGGGAAAGTCATGCCTCCCCCCCCACCCCACCCCCACAACACCCTGGGGGGCACAGATCGCCAGTTTATAATTAATGTTGCAGAAGGAGATTACCAGCAGACTGGGGCAGTGCTGATGTGATGGACTGTGGCTGATCTCTCCGCCTCCAGACGCAGGTGGGACTGCGTCTCTCAAATTCCACTTAATGCCATGACTATTATTTTAAGCATATGTATTGCTATTAATGCATACATATTTAGCAATGTATGTTTATTTTCACTGCAGCATGTTTTTGTCATCCAAGACACTTGTATTTTCTCAACAAAAAAAATATTTCTGCTGGGTCTCGGAAGAATGTTCTGAACAGTTAGCAGAACAAATTATTAATTATAATTATAAAGAAATTGAATAACACAGAGAAAATGAAAGCATAATTGGTTATTAATAAAATAACCGTCTATGTATAAAACAGGAAGAGTGGAGACCAGAGTAGAGACTAGAGTGGAGACTACCAGAGACTAGACTGGAGACTAACAGACTAACTACAGAATAACCCCCCCCCCCCACCCCCCGCCCAGTATAACAGAGGCCACTCGTCAACACACGGAACATTATTATTTACCCCCAGCCCCCTCTCCCTCCGCCGCCCTTTCCCCACTGATCTCAAAAATATGTCAGAAATGTTTCCATACTTCCATTCATCCCGGCCAGAAAGCGGGAGCACCTAATCCGGTAAGATGGCTTCTCAGACTGAAAGCACAAGGAAGGGAGGGAGGGAGGGGTGGGGGTCTGGATGTTGGGGGGGGGGGTGGGAGTTAGTGAAAGCCAAGCCTGCATCATGAATGCGGCTTGTTGTTGTGGAGCCTGTGTTGAGAGAGTATTGTGTCACCGCCATCAAGCCAAGGCCGGGCTGATGGGCCGAGCGCCCGCCCCCGCGCCCCCCCCGCCCCCACCACTACTCAGCCCAACCCCCATCCCCCCTCCCCCCTTCCGGCGTTCCCGGAGATCCTGGCCGCCGTCGCTGGGCATTCTGGGACAGGGTGGGGCAGGCACGCGCCAGATAAGCACGCACAATAAACCACAGGCCCTCTGGGGCCAGCAAGCCTTACACACGCAAACAGCCTCCCTCCCTCCCTCTCTCTCTCCCTCCCTCTCTCCCTCTCTCTCTTTTCCTCCCTCCTCTCTCTCTCTCTCTCTCTCCCTCCCTCTCTCCCTCTCTCTCTCTCCTTCTCTCGCTCTCTCTTTTCCTCTCTCTCCCTCGCTCTCTCTCTCTCCTTCCCTCTCTCTCTCCTTCTCTCTCTCTCTTTTCCTCTCTCTCCTCGCTCTCCTCTTTTCTCTCTCTCCCTCTCTCTCTCTCCTCCTCCCCTATCTCCCTATCCCTCCCTCCTTCTCTCCCTCCCTCTCTCTCCCTCCTCCCTCTCTCTCTTTCTCTCTCTCTCCCTCCCTCCCACCTCCCCCTATCTCCCTATCTTTCCTCCCTCTCGCTCCCACCCTCCCTCTATCCTTCCTTCCCTCTCTCTCTCTCCTCCCTCTCTCTCTCTCTTTTCCTCTCTCTCTCCCTCCCTCCCCCTCCCCTATCTCCCTATCCCTCCCTCCCTCTCTCTCTCTCTCCCTCCCTCCCTCTCCTCTCTCTCTCTCTCCTCCCACCTCCCCCTACTCCCATCCCTCCCTCCCCTCTCTCTCTCTCCCTCCCTCCCTCTCCCTCTCTCTCTCTTCCTCCCCCCTCTATCCCTCCCTCCCTATCCTGGCACGCAGCTCCACTCTTGTCCTGCTCACCCACCACAGTACCGCCAACCCAAGAGAGAGATTATGTTATCCCCCACACTTCTCTTTCTTTCTCTGTCTGTATTTCTCCTTCTGTCTCTCTCTTTTATTCTCTGTCTCTGTCACTTCCTCTCTCACTCACTCTCTGTCTCTCTCTCCGAGGGTTGAATCACTTATGCCGATGGGGGGGGGGGTTGGACTTGTGACTCACGACACCCTGCTCTGCATGGATGTGACCTCCTCCCATAATGCTTTGCAAGGATGCGGGTACCACCTCTGCTCTTCTCCCTCACCTACTCGGACACATGGGTGGTGGTGCTCTCCCTCCATAACCTGCCAGTTTTGCGTTCATTAGCGGCAGAAAGAGCTGCTTCGCAAAAAAGCGTTTTTTTTAACGATTAGATGTTACGCCGACATACGACTGGCATCGTACTCGATTGCTTTGGAGACGTTACAACCGACTTTTAATGTATCCCGAGGAAAGATTTATCGCTTGTATCGATGAAGCGGACTTGAAGCAGCAAAGCCAGACTAATGTGACGGAGCGAGAGCAGAAACGGCATTAATGACAGCAGAGACCAGACGGGGGCCACAAGTTGCTGTGAATGGGGGGTGCGGTGGGGTGGGTTTGGGGGGGGGTCACCATTCTGAGCGAGCGATGATGTAATTATGGCTCCTCCAGAGTTATAATGCATGCACAGCAATCTGGCCAACAAATCATTTATCATTCATACCCTGCATCACCTACATACTACAGACTGCCCTCATATTAACAATAATGCATCCAGAAGCATTGGTGAAATCACACACGCACGCACGCACACACCTTCATACACACACACACGTACACACACACACACACGAGTATTTAAGTGCATATATGTGTGTGTGTATGTTTACATATGCATATGTGGCATAATAATATATATATACTGTATATAGGTTAAAGCGAAAACACACAAGTACATCAATTCTGGCCTGTTTAACATCTCAGTTATAAATGGAAGTATTCTGCTGCACACTTCAGAAAACGAATCAATTTCTTCGCTGCTGTTCTCCTCCCGAGCGCGTCTACTGATCTCTCTGAGACGGCGTCGGGAGGGCGGGAGGGTCGTGCCGAACGCGTTTACTGATCTCTCTCGGGGGGGGGGGGGCCTCTCGGGGGGGTCGTTCGGCGGGCTCATACCTCACGGCGGACGCCGTGCTCGTCTTCCTCTCCCTGGCCCAGCGCAGCGTCCTCTGTAACAGAAGCAGGTCGCCTAGGTCTGTTCTCTCAGGGGCTGAATCCTTACAGCAAACACCACACGCCTACGCAAATATGCATGGGCACACACACACACGAGTGCACACACACACACACACACACAAGTGCACACACACACAGGCAAACACAAGTGAACACACACACACACGAGTGCACACACACACACACACACAGGCTGACATGAGTGAACACACACACACACATGAGTGCACACACACACAAACACATGCCCACAGGCAGACATGAGTGAACACACACACAAGTTTTGGTGTCTCTTTCTTCTTTTTAAAATTTATTTTCTGTCTCTTTTTTTGGGGTCTCCAGACCCTGGTGTTTTGGGGTCTCCAGGCCCTGGTGTTTTTGAGGCTCCAGACCCTGGTGTTTTTGAGGCTCCAGGCCCTGGTGTTTTGGGGTCTCCGGGCGCTGGCGTTTTGTGGTCTCCAGGCCCTGGTGTTTTTGAGGCTCCAGACCCTGGTGTTTTGGGGTCTCCAGACTCTGGTGGTGTTTTTGGGTCTCCAGGCGCTGGTGTTTTTGGGTCTCCAGGCGCTGGTGTTTTTGGGTCTCCGGGCGCTGGTGTTTTTGAGGCTCCAGACCCTGGTGTTTTGGGGTCTCCAGACTCTGGTGGTGTTTTTGGGTCTCCAGGCGCTGGTGTTTTTGGGTCTCCGGGCGCTGGTGTTTTTGGGTCTCTGGGTGCTGGTGTTTTTGGGTCTCTGGGTGCTGGTGTTTTTGGGTCTCTGGGTGCTTGTGTTTTTGGGTCTCTGGGTGCTGGTGTTTTTGGGTCTCCAGACTCTGGTGGTGTTTTTGGGTCTCCAGACTCTGGTGGTGTTTTTGGGTCTCCAGACCCTGGTGTTTTTGAGGCTCCAGGCCCTGGTGTTTTGGGGTCTCCAGACCCTGGTGGTGTTTTTGGGTCTCTGGGTGCTGGTGTTTTTGGGTCTCCAGACTCTGGTGGTGTTTTTGGGTCTCCGGGCGCTGGTGTTTTTAGGCCTGTAGGCGCTGGTTTTTTGGGTCTCCAGGCGCTGGTGTTTTTAGGCCTGTAGGCGCTGGTTTTTTGGGTCTTCAGGCCCTGGTGTTTTTGGGTCTCTGGGTGCTGGTGTTTTGGGGTCTCCAGACTCTGGTGGTGTTTTTGGGTCTCCAGGCGCTGGTGTTTTTAGGCCTGCAGGCGCTGGTGTTTTTGGGTCTCCGGGCGCTTGTTTTTTTGGGTCTCCGGGCGCTGGTGTTTTGGGGTCTTCAGGCCCTGGTGGTGTTTTTGGGTCTCCGGGCGCTGGTGTTTTTAGGCCTGCAGGCGCTGGTGTTTAGTCACGGTGTAATGGGTGGTCTGCGGTTCTGAGCAGGGCGGCAGTGTGTGTTTCTAAAACCGTCGCCTCCCCCCCGGACAGATTACAGCGGTCCCGGGGGGCACGCCTCCTCGTCCCTTTAAACTCACTCCATGCAGAACGTTTATTTAGGACGCTGCTGAGGTACAGGGGCGGTGAGTAGGGAGGGGAGGAGGGCACTTTCACAACCCCCCCGCAAAAATGTCCTCTTGGCCCTTTGTTCACCTCTCAAGCACCCAGCATGACGGGACAAGTTCAGACTTCTCTTTCCGTCAGACTTCGGAGTCGCTCGTGGGCTCGTCCTGGTAGGGTGACGTTCTAGCGCGTAGTTGGGCCTCGCTGTCTGTTAAAGTGATGTTCCGGTATAGCGGAAATAATTTTGCGGAGCTTAGCCCATTGTATTTGCATAGCATGAATACTAGCATCCTCAGCTATCGCTGCTAACCTGCGGGGTGTACGGTTTCTAGTTCACTCCCATTCATTTTTGGGACCTCGCCGAAATGAATCGTTTTAAAGCACAAACTGACCATGGAGGATAACAGATTGATAAAAGAGAGTACTAACACCAAACAGTCTCTGACCTGGGAACTAAACTGCCAGGAGGAACGATGTTGCCATTAACGGTCAACAGGGACAGATGATGTTGCTAGTATTCACGCACCGTAGGTACAATGGGGTAAGCTCCACAAAATTACCTATTATACCACATGGTGTTATACCAAAGAATATTTCTTGTAAGTAGTCTTAGCCAATTACCAGATGGTAGTTACAGATAGGTGGTTATACAGTACATTACAAGCACTTCACGGTCATCCTTCACAGCAGTTACATCAGCCGTAGCACCTATAACACGTCCAATAAAGCAGTCGGCCATTAAACAGGCAAAACTCCTGGCTGCGGTCCTGGATTTTGTAAAAATGAAAAAATTAAGGAAGAGAAAGAGTTAAAACCACAGGGTGGAAAAGGCACACACTCCTCCCCCCCCCCTCCCTTCCTCCCTCCCTCCCTCCCTCTCTCCGGTCCACGCTCCAGCTTGTGCCAGAAGAAGGCCTGCCCCTGCGTGTAGGCCTCGCTCCGTCTGTCTGTCTGTCTAGCGGGCGGGCGGGCAGGCGGGCGGGCAGGCGGTTGGGCGGTCGGGCGGCTGCAGGCTGTGGAATGTGTCAAATCCCCAGACTGTGGGAAAGTTCTGCTCTCTGCTGAACTCGCTCCTCTCCCTCTTTCCTCCCTCCCTCCCTCCCTCCCTCCCTCCTGCATGTCCTTCCGCCAACACCCCCCCCCCTTCCTCCCCCTCCCCCCCATCCCCACACACAGACACACGCACACAGACACACACGCGCACACACACACACACACACACACACACACACACACACACACACACAGACACACACACACGCGCACACACACACACACGCGCGCGCACACACACACACACACACACACACACACACACACTCCCTGCGGTGCGCAGGAAACCACCGAGCCGTGAGCCGTGAGCTATGCGCCGGTCTGAGCTACTGCCGCCGTGGCACGCTTCCGTTCCGCCTCCCTCTTTCCCTCTCTCACTTTCTCTCGCTCCCTCTCTCCCTCTCTTCTCTCTCTCCGGGAGAGAATCGTGGACTACGCCGGAGGAGTGTAACTGCCTCTCTCTCTCACTCCCTCTCTTTCTGCCCTCTCCCTTTCTCTTCTTTTCTCACTGTTTCCCCCCTCCCCACCCGTTTCTCTTTCTCCCCTAACTCATACCCCTCTATTTCTTTCACTATCTTTCTCTTTGTCTTTCTGTATCTCTCCTTTTCCCCTCCAACCCCCTACCCTCTCCCTCTCTCTTTCCCTCCCTCTCTCTCTCAGATTCCTCGCTCGCTCCCACTCCTGCTCTCCTCCTCTCTGTCTGACTCTGTAGCCTGGGGCTTGTCTCTTTTTTCTGAAATGCTCCGTTTTTCACAGAAAGCTTCTCTCCTTACAAGTCGGCCTGGATGTCAGCTTTAGGACAGACTGTAAAGGATCTCTGTGAGCAGCTTTAGGACAGACTGTAAAGGATCTCTGTGAGCAGCTTTAGGACAGACTGTAAAGGATCGATGTCAGCAGCTTTAGGACAGACTGTAAAGGATAGATGTCAGCAGCTTTACGACAGACTGTGAAGGATCGATGTCGGCAGCTTTAGGATAGACTAAAGGATCGATGTGAGCTGGATGTCAGGTTTAGGACAGACTGTAAAGGATCTCTGTGAGCAGCTTTAGGACAGACTGTAAAGGATCGATGTCAGCAGCTTTAGGACAGACTGTAAAGGATCTCTGTGAGCAGCTTTAGGACAGACTGTAAAGGATCGATGTCAGCAGCTTTAGGACAGACTGTAAAAGATTGATATGAGCAGCTTTAGGACAGACTCTAAAGGATCGATGTCAGCAGCTTTACGACAGGCTGTAAAGGATCGATGTCAGCAGCTTTAGGACAGACTGTAAAAGATCGATGTGAGCAGCTTTAGGACAGACTCTAAAGGATCGCTTTACAGGACTAGGCTTAACCCATGTGTGGGAAACCAGCCCGTAATAAAATAATGAGATGTGTCATTTTTGTTGTTGGCTTCAGGCCTGCCACAGCAGAACACTTCCCTCACAATTGCTGCCCATTTGCAACCGATATGCCCGATGCGTGGCGTGTACAAAATGTTCATTCAGTTGTAATCTGTGCCGTGGAACGTTACCGCGTTTCCGCGCGTTGAAACCGCAGAAGCGGCAGTGGCCTTTGTTCCCTCCGTGGCGTTCCAGCCCCCCTGGGGGAGATTAGCGGCAATTCGGCGGTCAGGACGCCCTGCCCCGGCCCGATCTCCCCGTCCCAGCCGGTCCTGCGGTTCTGTTTCTCAGCAGATTACCTGACATCGGTAATAATGGCCTCTCTGCATCACCCCGCCCCCCCCCGCGCGCGGCCCAAAACGCCGGCATCCAGTTCCCAGATTCGCTTACAGCTTTTGCTTTTCAAAAAAGGGGGGGAGCGTTTTAAAGAAGAGGTTAATGTGAACGGAGAGTTCCTACCCGAGAACCATGCCCCCCCCAAACACACACACACAAACACATGCACACACACGCACAAACACACACATTCACCCACACACATACACACACACACTTACACACCACAGCAGCAGAAACAGGCCAGATTACCCACCTGAGCAGGACATTTCTGACCTGATACACACCCGATTACTGCTAAACCCCCCCCCCCCTCCCCCCAGAGAGCAATAAACCATTACCTGTTATCCAACATTGCTGAAAGCACACAAGTCTGCCTGTTTCATCATTTTAAAAAAGGCCCTTTATTTTGTGGTGTTACTCCCCCCCCGGCAGGATGTCTTACAGCCGGTGTGCAGGACAGCCCCCCCCCCCCCCCAAATCGAGGCAGCCCCCCTTCCCCCCAGCTGCTGCGAAACAGATGTCCCAACCGCAGATACACGCAAAACAAATGTTACAAACGCTCCCCCGCTTTCTCCTGCTAACCGCGCGGTAGGGGCCTGCCGGATGTGCCGTGTCACAGAGAGGCTTTTGGGGGGGTGGGGGGGGGGGGGTGAACAATGTCCAAATAATTCTCAAATAGTGCTGTCTCATCATGAATGGCCTTCTCTCACATGTGGCCGACAGGAGGTTTTTCAATGCAGGCTCCGCATGCACGGTCACACACGCCACATCTCAGCGACATACAGTAACTCCTTTTATCCGGAAAGTTTAAAAAAAAATGCAACGTATAAACGCTTAAGTTTAAAAGTTTCAAAATCTCGCACTGCGAAACAAGATGGCGGCTCTCCGCATTGTTGAAATTACATCGCCTTTAGAACAATGGTGAAAAAACACCCAAACAGAGTACTCTGTGGAAAATGGCGTGCTGATATTGGCTAATCCGCACTTGACACCGAAGACTGATCACTGTGATTGTGTAGAGACTGTGTCGTCGGTGCCTTTGACTGTGACGCATGGGTGAATACTGCATTGTGCGCGCAGACAAGGCTAAAGCCAAAGGGAAAACAAGTGCAGATGTAAATAAACACAGATTACAGGGACGCAGCAGATTTAATAATGACGAGCGCTCTGTTGATGCTCAGTCACCCATCTCTGTGGGCTCCCTTGTCTAAAGGCTGGCTTTTGTTTCTGTTAGAGGGTAGCACTCATCCTGCCGTCTGTGTGTGTGTGTGTGTGTGTGTGTGTGTGTGTGAGAAAGAGAGAGAAAATGTGTGTGTGTGTGTGTGTGTGTGTGTGTGTGTGTATGTGAGAAAGAGAGAGAAAATGTGTGTGTGTGAGAGAGAAGAGTGTGTGTGTGTGTGTGTGTGCGCGCATGTGTGTGTGCGAGAGAAAGTGTGTGTGTGTGTGTGTGTGTGTGAGAAAGAGAGAGAAAATGTGTGCGTGTGTGTTTAGCCTGCCTATAATCCCTCTGCCCCCCCCACCCCCCCAAACCCTTGTTCCCCTAAGTGCAGCCAAATGGGCCCCCTGCCAGTCTCTTGGCATACCCCCCGGGGCTGCAGCTTACCCCCAAATCAGTGCCCAGTGCCCACTGCCTGAGCCATGCCAATTATGCTCTGTCCACCTCTCACGCATGCACACACTCACACTTACACTCACACACACACGCTCAAAAGGATTTACTCGCACACGCAAATGCAAACACACACAGGCACGCAGACATGCAGTCACACACGCTCTCACACACAAACACACAACACAGCCTAAAGTACTGTAGTCCCCTCGTGAACCCCCCCCCCCAACCCACCACCGCCCACCCTGTATGTACACTTGCCTTCCACACACTCACATCTCTCATGAGATTCCGGGCAAGATTCCGGTTTTCCCACTGCCAGAATTGCCTGAACTGGGGCCTCAGTCACCCTGCTCTTCTTCCTTTTCACTGGGAGTCTCCCCTGATCCTGCATGACTGCCCCCCCCCCTCCCTCCTCCCCACCCCACCCCCCGCCATCCCTTTTCTGATGGTACTTCACCTCCCTTTTCCTGGCAAAATGGTCCGTCCTGGAAGTCTCCCCCTGGCCCAAACTGGCCTCAGTCATCCGTCCTTGGGGGTATGGGTGGGGGTGGGGGGGGCCGGGGCATTTGCTTGGGACATCAGGGGCATCAGCCCAATACCCGCCCCCCTTTACTCCTGATTTCTGGGCTCCCCCCACCCCTGCCTCTTCCCCCCCCCTCCCCTCGTCTGCCCCACATGCTACGCCCCACTTTCTTATCGCCGTGCAATAAAACTTGACATTTTATTCGCAGCTCGATAATCCCACGTGGGAGTTTTATTGTGAGCTGCCTGGCACCGCGCGCTGTCACGCGATAAGATCTGTGCATGCCTCAGCTTCTCACATTCTCTCCCCATCCGTGGCCATTTGTGATTGTGATTCCCATCATACATTGGGAAACATGGTGACGGATGGGCGACTGGCAGCCCGTTGTCTTAATGTCCTATGTTGCTTTCTTGCTTACTCAGCAAAAAAATCCCTAGTGTTAAATCCACTCTGATAGTAGATATTGTTGTTACATCAACACTTAACAGAGTCAACAAAGGGACACTATTAGAGATAAAAATGATTTTATTGCGGTTTATTTTGCACTTATTTTGCTGTGTATGTTTCTTATGCTAAACCCCATAATGTTACACATTGTGAAGGAAGCTGGTAAATGGTAAATGGACTGCATTTATATAGCGCTTTTATCCAAAGCGCTTTACAATTGATGCCTCTCATTCGCCAGAGCAGTTAGGGGTTAGGGGTCTTGCTCAAGGACACTTCGATATGCCAGGGCGGGGTTTGAACCGGCAACCCTCTGACTGCCAGACAATCGGTCTTACCTCCTGAGCTATGTCGCCCCACAAGCTGGCGGCGGGGAACGCGTCATGGAAACGTTTCGGAAACGTTTTCCTCTGGGATACTCCACCCGTGATCATGTGATCATCCCTGAATGTCTTATCAGGATTATACCAGACTATACTGTTATCGAATTAATTTACTCTTACATCTGGCAGATCTAAATAGTTTTTGTCACCTTTTAAGGCCGTTTCAAAGAACCACACCTTTTTTTTGTGGCCACAATGTGACCTAATTACCTCAAAGGGAAGGCATGCGTAAATATTTTATGACCTGGGTGCATAACTCAAAGGGTAACAAACCTTGAACACTTTCTTTTTTTTTTTTTTACCTCAACAGAATTACTCATTAATTGCTCATTAAATCATTACATCATAAATAGCTGAGCTCTTTTATCTACCGTGTGAAGAATGCGGCTAAGAATTTTATGGCTAGAAAAAACCTTACAGAAGTAGTCTGCGGTTTTACTGTTATACCAATATGACCTCATCTTCCCTCGGTTTTATTGGGAGTTAAGAGGACCAACACCTGAGGGGAACAGACAAAAAAGGTTAATTACTCTTCTTTACTCACTTATGAGAAAACCAGCTAGCGTCCTCTTCTTGGATCATGAAATACAATCTTTACTTTAACGTTAAGGGAAAACGGTCGTCTGATTTCCCGCTAGAACTTCGTCAAACTCATTTAGCGTTATGACACAACAATGCCCCAGTTCAACTCGGTGTCATTCAATGCACCGATCGGAGTCAGTAAAAATAGTTGTTTAGCCTATAAAATGTAAACAATCTCATAACTTGCAATGCTGAAAAACGCTTTTCAGTTCACCACTTGACACCCATGTAACATAGAAGATGTAAAGGTCAAAATGTGTATTTCCAGCCTCATTAAACCAGTATAATTACAAGCGTTTTTTTTTTTTTTTAGTAAATGAGTACTGTGTATATTACGTACTAGACGCATAATACTTTATTTAAAGTCGTTCCATTCTGTTATTGTAATTCTCAGTTTGGTCACAACGACGGGGGTATCTGCACAAGCATCAGCTTTTGACACAAAGAGACGGTACCTGTTCCCATGGAATACCTTTACAGCTCCGTACAGGCCTGGATTCGTTTTTTTAACAGGGTCCGTTACCTGGGTGTTCACAATTAAAATCAAAGTGTTAGTTTTTTTTAATCTTTTGCGGACACAGTTCGGAGATCCCATTGATCGATAATAATTAAGAGTGAAGGGGGAAGAAAGGGTGAACGCTAGCATCTGTTTTTCGAGACGAATGGCGGTCCAATCCAGGAGCAGACCTGCCCCCGTCGTTTTTTTTTGCCGTTCTCAGCACGACTGCTCATTGTGTTCGCTGGCCCCAGGGGCTGTGCCTTCACACGATGCTGGGGGGTGGGGGGTGGTGGGTGGGGGGGGGGTGGTGCGGTATGATGGCCAGGTAGCTCTTATTGAGGTTCGCAGGTGTGACTCCCAGGTGGGCTGGCACGTGCACAGAGAGAGACACACCAGCACATGCTGAGGCATATGCCCCCAGCCCTGAGACAGCAAAAGGGCTTTTTTTTTTTTTGGATTCTCGATTTGCAGTCTCCCCCCACGCAAACCCCCCCTCCTCCCCCTACACTCACACAAACCCATGGTCTTCGATTGCTATCTTTCCACCCCTTAGGACCTGACTTTTAGCTTTCAGCATGTACCCTCCAGACAATCTGTGTACAGCCCTACAGATGAGGTACTGCTGCAGTACCCTTGAACGGTGAAGGTGCTTAACTAACCTGAATGGCTTCAGCAAAATATCCGGATGTATAAACGCTGGATTGCATGTGGGGGAAAAAAATGTAAGCTGCATATACACAGTGCTCCTTCTAAATGGCCAGAAATAAGAGAATGAAGTCCCCCTCTCTCTCTCGCCCCCCCCCCCACCACAAGAAGAAGTCCTCTTCCTGCCCCCTCCCTGGAGCCGCCCCCCCCACCCCCCTCCACAGTGGCCCCTTATCAGGCAGCGATCGGAGCGCCGGGAGGGAGAGGGCCCGTTTATGGCCCCTTATGATCCGTGACTGGGTTTTACGGCACACTCCAGATCTCTATCAGTGTGGGAACGGCAGCAAGCCAAACGTGCGGGGGAGGGGGGGCGGGGGGGTTGGGGCAGGCAGAGCCACGGGCTCCCTCAACAAGGCAAAGCAGGGCAAGGCTTTCATAACGCACTCCCAAGGGCTTGCAATACACACCATAATAACAGCCATAAATGGGGGTGGGGGGGGGAGGGGGGAGGCAGGCTGCAGCAGGTCAGGGACTGATAAGGCTGAATCCTGACCAGCTGTTGCTTTATTATTATTATTTTGTTTAAACAAGCCCTAGCACATGCAGGCAAGCGCATACGCACACACACACACACACACACACACACACACGCACACACACACACACACACACACACGCACACACACACACACACAAACACACACACACACACACACACACACACACACACACACAGACCCCAGAACGCACACATTTTGAACAGATGAAAACCATCCGGAGCAACTTTTCAACAAGTTTTCTTCAAACGCGGCTTCCCGTGATCCCATTCGGGATCATTAATGAAACATACAAAATGAAACACACAATTAAAACAGCTTCTGCATTAATTTTATGTGAGGCGGCCGAAGACCACCAATCAACCAACTGCCAACTGCCAATCAACTAACACCATTATGAAGGCCATTCGGCCTTTGCACCGCACAAGACCTTATAGAGATGGAAGGCATAGGAATGGTTAGTTAAGGCAGTTAATGACCTCTTCCCTGAGGGCATGGATGTTTACCTAATTACCCGCCCTAGGATGGAGAAGCTGTGACCTCTCCCACAAGGCGGAGGTGGTCTCCCACACAAGGCGGAGGTGGTCTCCCACACAAGGCCGAGGCAGTCTCCCACACAAGGCCGAGGCAGTCTCCCACACAAGGCAGAGGTGGTCTCCTACACAAGGCGGAGGTGGTCTCCTACACAAGGCAGAGGTGGTCTCCCACACAAGGCGGAGGTGGTCTCCTACACAAGGCAGAGGTGGTCTCCCACACAAGGCGGAGGTGGTCTCCTACACAAGGCAGAGGTGGTCTCCTACACAAGGCAGAGGTGGTCTCCTACACAAGGCCGAGGTGGTCTCCTACACAAGGCGGAGGTGGTCTCCTACACAAGGCAGAGGTGGTCTCCTACACAAGGCAGAGCTGGTCTCCTACACAAGGCAGAGCTGGTCTCCTACACAAGGCCAAGATGGTCTCCTACACAAGGCAGAGGTGGTCTCCCACACAAGGCAGAGGTGGTCTCCCACACAAGGCCGAGTTGGTCGCCCATCACCACAACAGCCGAGGGAATATGGAGACAAGGTTTTAACCGTGAAATAAGACACCATGGCATGGCTTGATGGCTCTTAAGTTATTTATTATCTGTGCCCAGTCACCCAGTCACCAACGTAAATTAGGTCTGTTTATCACTGGAAGTCTTCACCTGTTGCGTCTGTTCTGTTTTTATAAGTTTTATAAGTTAGAGTATGTGGTTTAATGATGACTGAATCCTAACCTTTTAGATTCCCCCCCCACCTTTGTATACCAAATATTTTCAAACTCTGAATAATTTGCTTTATTTGCAAGGTTCTGTGGTCTTTAGCATAATGTATAAAAGCTACAATTAATATGAAAGAAGACATGTCTTCCAAATATTGGTGAAAATATATTTTTAAATTCCAGTAATGTGCAGGAATACTTACTTAAGCTCAAAGAATAAATTGACCCAGATCTGGTCCTCTGATATCCAATTCCAACACAAGAGAACACAAAAATGCTTGGTTGGTTTTCTTAGTATGATGACCTTTTTTCAAACTGACCTTTCATTAGAGGTCCCTTCTATTCTAGGGGTGTCACTTGCCCTAGACACACACACACACACACTCACATGCACAAACATACATGTTCACACACACACAGACACACCCACACTCAACAGGTTGTGCTGCTATGTGAATCGGAATCTGCGTGGAAAGTGGCCGTGGGTATATGGGGACGAGCTGACAGAACACAATTTTTTTTTTTTTTTGATAGTTCTGAGGATTTGTGCTCCATAAAACCATCCTAGAGTGAAGTCACCGGCTAATTGGCGACAGGTTCCGCTATTAGCTGAGTCATTGATGAGTTCATGGAGCCTCTCTGCATGTTGGGCGTGGGGGGGGGGGGGGGGCAATAAATTACCCGGCGGCTATGTCCCGCACCCCCCCCCCCCCATCCCATGGAGTACTCAATCAAACCCATAATGAGTCACTCAGCGGCCCAGTGAAGCTGGCCTTGTAGTGCAGGCACTGCATTTCAGCAGGTTTCCTAGCGCTGGCTGTATCGCCGTGGCGCTGATTATGATGTCATCCGATTCAAACCCGTCTGACAGTTGGAAGGCTGCACGTCCTGCCCCTCCCTCTCTCACCCCGTGTCCCTCTCGCCCGTCCCTCATTTCTTTATGAAACCTCTCGCCTCAGAGGCAGGTGGGTCATCAAAACATTTTACTTTTTTTTTTAAACATTTTTTTATGGCGCACTAAATTTATAATTTTATCGGGTCTCGCCACCAACGACATCCCGTACGTGAGGCTTTTCATCAGGTGGGCGTCTGACACAAGCCACGTCTGACACATTTGTGATCGGGTCCAGATTTATGAGGGGATGGGTGTCTGACACATTTGTGATCAGGTCCAAATTTACGAGGGGATGGGTGTCGCTGGCTCCAGGAGGGATAAAGAGACGATGATGGGAGTTGTCAGGAAATGTTTATTTCCTGCCCTTTAGACCCGCACTTTCAGTTGGCAAACGTAAATTCCACGCATCACCATTTTATTACATTAAAAGCTTTAGGCAGGACCAGAGTAGGAGCGGAACGAAGTAGATATTGGAACAAGGAAGGAGACTTTAACTTCAATCATGATTATATGTGGTTAGGTGCATTCTCTCATTCCACTGATAGCAAAAGCCAATTCAGAGATTATACAGCTGTAAATAGTGTTAAACTTTATGGTAATAAGCAGCGTAAAAATATGGCACGCATTATGTTTCATTCCCATCAGTCTATTGGCTGAAACGGTCTTCCATGTAGGCCAAAATCTACATTAGTTGGATACTTTAAAGATGCACTACATCACCAAAAGTATGTGGACACCTGACATCCAACATCCCACCCAAAAGTATGGGCATTAATATGGAGTTGGTCCACCCTTTGCTGCTATAACAACCTCCACTCTGCTGGGAAGGCTTTATAATAGATGTTGGAGCATTGCTGCAAGGATTTGCTTCCATTCAGCCAGAATGAGTCTGAGCATTAGTGAGGTCAGGCAATTGGGCCTGGTTTGCTTTTGGCTTGCCGATTGCTCCCTAATGTGTTGGATGGGGTTGAGCTGAGGGCCAGTCAAGTTCTTCCAAACCATTTCTATATGGACCTCACTGTGTGCCCACGGGCATTGTCATGCTGAAACAGAAAAGGGCCTTCCCCAAACTGTTGGAGTAGCACAGAATCATCTAGAATGTGATTGCATGCTGCAGCTTTAAGATTTGCCTTCACTGGAACTAAGGGGCCTAGGCCAAACCACGAAAAACGGCCCCAGACCGAGGGGTGTCCAGATACTTTTGGTTATACAGTGTAATTCAGGTCAAAGTGCTTTACACAGAAAGATAAAAACAAAAAGTAAAAACAGGACAATATCCAAAGAGAAATAAAATGAATACAAAAATAAAAACAAAATATAAGTTATAAGAATAGTAAATGTACAATGGTGAGAGAAAATTAAACACAGATGAATGACATAGAAAGACTGAAATGAAATGCAGCAGAAACAAGCAATTACTCAATTAAGAGCTTATAAAGTGAGTTTAAAAAAAAAAAGAGTTTCAAAGGAAAGCAAAAGATTGAGCTAGTCTGATCCCTTTGGGCGGAATTTTCCAGAGTCTAGGACGTTTTCACAGAAGAGCTCCACTTCCTTTGTTTCAAAGTCGTTATTCTTTGAGATGAAAATGACTATCATTCATCTGAAAGACAGGGCATCTTCTACCAAAATAACCCTTTCTGCGGAAAAAAGCCTTTGCCGCTTTCCCGGCCAGGGAAAAAATTATAGTGCTTATTAGAGAAAGAAAATGTCTGTAAAATAATTGGAAAATGTACAGTATGTAAAATGGCGGGTGTGTCTTGTTAAGGTAAGAATACTTTTCCAGCTGACCATTTTGAAGAACATTTAAGGCAATTTCTGATAAAAGCAAAAAAATAAAAAATAAAAAAAATGTTTAGCAACTTTTTCTCTGTGTGAACTCACCATTACATTCATGAGACCCTAAAAAAGATAGATCATTCATTTACGTGTGAGGATGGATCATAATTGTTTCACAAATCCACATTTCAATACTTGACATTTACCACATTGTAAAAAACAAGTAAAGTAAACTGAGGCATAAACCTCTCGGCCTGAAACGAAGTCGAAAACCTCTCTTGAGCAACAGAGAGTTGTTGTAAGGAGTGTGTTTTAAAAGCTCTATCCCAAACCTTTTGTTTGTTAAAAACTCACAATTATACATAATAATAGAGGGGCTCCCTGCCAGCGTATTGTAAAACCCCTTAAATAAGAGAACCTGTGGGGAAAGGTGTGAATGTATTCCTCACCTCAGGGTCCTGGCTAGCTCGCATCCATGTATACACACTCGTCCATCTCCTCCACGGTTACGTTCACTGATAACATTGAGCTCGACTGCCTTTCACATGCAACCCAGCAAGGAGGAGATGACCACCCTCCTGCCTCGGTCATTGACACATAATGGAAAATTAAGATCTTTTATTGCAGGAGCAGGCCCCAGGGTCAGATACCCCAACTGCGACTGCTTACCTTGCTGTTGTCCTATTGTCATTCGCCTCTTAGGGAAATCAAAACCACTTGGGATAAACGACCCATCAACCCTGTAGATTAATATCTAAATAAGCGGAATACATTTTAAAGAAGATGATAACAATGGAATAAGTTACAAGAAAACAAACTAATACATTGGGTATGGGAAGGCGTGGTAGATGCCACACCTTTGCTTCATGGTTTGATTTTGTAGCTTTCTTTTACACAATTCCATTACTTTAACAATATCGCTGAACACCTGGTCTGGAAACATACATTCTAATCACTGATAAAAAGCATTTGGTGGTAAGTGGTTAGCTACATACAGCACAGTGCAGCTCTATTTCACCTTATAAATTAGAGTCAGGGGTTAAATTTGGCCTCATCAACCTGGAATGGCCTACCTGTACCTACCTTCGTAAGTAAATGGATTGAATGAACTATAACGAAATAGCCTAATGAATGAAGCAAAACTGGAATTTAACAGGAAGTTTCACAAATAATTACAATCCAGTCATTTTTAATACGTACCACTCCATACGTTTTTCCTCTAGCCAGTTCACTTGTCTAACCAATCCGAAAAAAGGATTAAAGATTAAAATTAATTCGTTAATACCGGCGCGGGAAACGGACGGAACGAGAGAGGTAGAGCGCCGTGTTTAGAAGCAGCAGGTAACTCCGTTGGATATATTTTATAAGCGTGTAACACTAACGTGTAGCATTAATGTTTTTAACGCGACGTTTTATACAAACTGAATAAACAGTCCCCGCAGACACCGACAGGTTAAACTTTTTTTTATCTTATTTTGCTACGCCTGACAGTAGGTTGACTTACTGGCGAGGTATCACTTCCTGGATAGCTTGCTTGCTACCAGTCTCAGAGCGAACTTATGTAAAAAAAAGAAAAAGAAAAAATCATACTTTTGCTTCGAGACTGCTAACTAATTAGCAAGCTGATTTCTTTGAGTGGCGAGGCACCGTTAACTCATTGATTTAACGGTTTCCACAACCGTTTAACTTGCAAGAACGTTGGTTATGTTGTGAGCGGTTGAAACGTTTTAAAGTTCATTTATGAAATGATGGAAAGAAGAGCACTTAATGCCATCCAATTTTGCAACTGTTGTCAGGTAAAACAGGCGGTTTGTAACGTTTTGTTAATTTTATGTTCTTGAGGTGGAATGGGTGGGATTCCAACAACATCTCATTTAATTTGCTAGATTAGCCTGCCAGATAATCTATAGCCTAATGAAGTAGCTAGCTAACTCCTGTACAGGTTCCTGCATTAGATGATAAAATTGTGTTCTTCCTGGCAGTTCAAATTTCATCTGATGTGTGTACTTGGTTTCCTCATGTAGGTCAGCAGCCATAACACCAAGTATCCTGCTCCTGTTGAATGGCTGAAGCTAAGCAGGTTTGGTTAGTATTTGGATGGGAGACCTCCTGGAAAAAGTAAGTTGCTGCTGGAATTGGTATTGGTGGGGCTGTTGGGTGTGATCTTCCCGTTGGTCAAATAAACCCCAGTGCCCCTGTGCAGTGAGGGGACACTGTGCTGTAGGAGATGCTGTCCTTTCGGTCTAGGCGCTAAACTTGGGTGCTGACTCACTGTGGTCATTAAAGATCGCAAAGAGTAGGGGGTCATCCAGTGTCCTGGCTCAGTTCCCAAACTGGAACTCTCACCCTGCCTCATTGTATAATTGGCTAATAATCATTCTCTCCCTCTCCACATGAGGTGATGTGTGGTGAATGCTGTGGTGCAGCAGTGCTGCTGGGCACCACCCAGATGGGTGCTACACATTGGCGGCGTTTGAGGAGAGTTTCCCACGCATCACTACAAAGCGTTTTGAGTGCGCAGGCCATTGTCATTAGTATCACATGCTCACAGTCAAAACAGAAACTCATGGATTAACATTGCGGCAGTTGTTGTGGGTGGACAGCGATACCACAGCCCATTTTGTGTGTGTTTTGTTGTTAGGATCGGTTTAATGCGAGCCACATCCGTCTGTCTCTCTCCCGGTTGAATGTGACATTCATACACAGGCTTTGGGATACGAAACTGACACCTCACACCCCAAAACTGAACGTTGAATATCACACGTGCATTTTCAGAAAGTAGCACACATTTTTTTTTCAGCTTGGAAAATCCAGAATCTATCTTGACATTCAGTGTATATTCCCATATCTTATAAAGAGGACACAAAGAACCCATAGTAACAAAAGAAATATAATTAATTAACGTCTGGGATGGCTTTAAATCTAGTAATCATCAGGACATCATGTAGGCCGGGGATCATCAAATCTGGTCCTCGAATCCGAAATCCGGTCCTGGCTTTCTTTCCTCCCAGGTAATTAACTGAACGATTAATGCTGCTGATTGGCCAGACTGTCTTCACACCTGACTCCCAGGTAAAGGGAGGATGGAAACCCAGCAGTTCTCAGCCCTCGCGGATCCTGATATAAGCCATGTGGACGACTGTTTCAAACTCAAAAATTAATTTTGACAGATGGAGTATGCTTATGAAAATGGAACATACTATATCGATATAAAATATTTTCGAGATATTGCAACACTTCACAATGCAGGAGCGATTATACAAATTGCTGCTTGTATATATTGCTATATATTTTTAAAAATTCATTTCTGTGAGATATATTTCTCATTATTTTCTAAAAAGTTCCCACAAGTGTATTTTCATTTCTGCATGGGGGGGGACAAGAAAGAAAGAAATACAAAATGAAACACTCATTTCAAATACTTTTTTTTTTTTTTTTTTCCAAACCGCACTTGAGCGTAACCCACCGTGTTCAAAACCCAGTTGATGGTGACACCGACCCGGAGTGGGCGTGTCTTATTGTGCGGGAGGGCAAGAAATGTCACCCGTCGAGGCCCGGAGCGCCGGGCACATCTGCCTTTCTGGGGCCGTGTGATCCGGGCGAAACGGATTGACCGGCCTGAAGTGGTCCTGAACCCTGAACCCTGAACCCTGAACCCTGGCCTTGGCCGCACGGACACAAAGCAGTGAAAGAGGCGTTCGGACGGACGGCGAGAGCTCTCTGGGGTGTGATGTCACAGGAGCTCCGGGGGATCACGGGCACAGATCAGGGGTGACGTGTTTGTGATGTGTGTGTTGCGCCAGACCGTGGGTGCACCCCAATCCGGACTAATCCCCTAAAACACAAAGATGGTCGTCGTCCACCCCGATACCTGACCACAGGGTGTCCGACACCATTAATATGCTAATATCAGGGCTTACAGACACAGAAAGGACCTTCTGCCAGCGAAAGCTCTGTATCTGGACACAGTAGTTTTTTTTTTTTTGTTTTTTTTTTAAAAGCACATAGTAAATGATGCTCCTTGGTCTAGTTCAAACATCCCCATCAACTCATCTTCATAATAACGTAATTCAAATATAAAGAAAAACATATTATACAAACTACATAAAGGGAATAATTAAGGTTACTTGACCTAGAAAGGCACTCCTCGGTGTTGGAAAAAGAATAACATGCTTTAATTACTTGGCAAATTTTTTAATTGGCTTTTAGTTAATTCAGTTGCTATGACTGCTGCACCAGAGGGCACCTTCTGTTATGGCTCTTTCACAGTTTTACTGAAGTGTGCCAAAGCTGTGTGTGCCTCTCCAGCTCTCTCTTGCATTCACTCACAGTTTCCTCTTTGGAACGGTTTTGTGTTTCAAATTTGTTGTTTCCATGAAAGAAAGCGCTCCTGGTATTGGTTTGGGACGGAGGGGGGGGAGGGAGGAGGGGGGCGAGGGCATTGAAAGACAATGACGGATAAACCTGGAGTCCTTGCACCTTTGTGGTGACAAATCCTGAGTCCCCCGAGCTTTTGTGAAAGAGTATAGAATGGAGCAGAAACATTATTGTCTGTCCAATGTGGAAATTTGCCCTTGGATTCAAAAAATTTTATTTATTTTTTTTAATAAAAAAAAAACATACAAACAAACATTCAAGACAGGCTGTTAAAAAGCACCATCATCCCGTCGTCACATAAAGTGTTTCGCGTTCGATGTTCTGATGGTACGCCCAGTGCCACATGAACATCGTAACGCTGAGCGCCAGGGAAGCGGTGTTTTTTTTTTGCGTGCCTTTCCTTTGGCGGGAATGCCAAACCGCTCGCCTCTGCCGGGGGTTTTTCGGACCCTTCTCCCCCCCCCCTCTTTTTCGAAATCGAAACTCAAACCCGCTAATTAAGGCGCACTTAACAAAAACGGAACCTCAGTCCCTTTCTGGCCTAATTGAGAAGTTACTTCTTTTAATGACTGGCCGTCGTAAAACTGCGCCGGAACATAACCGTTCCGCGGGAAGATTTGCATGCGCACAATGGGCGAGCCAGGGTGATTCCCAAAACTGCCCCACCACCCCTCCCCCCACGCCCCACCCCCCCCCCCAGCATCCACACACTTTAACAGTCTACCGGTGCTAACCGAGCCAGACAATCCTGCTCCCAGGAGGCCTCTGGTTTGCATCTGTATGCTCTCGCTCATTAGCTAAGTAGAGTCTTCTCCATTCTTCGGGCATCCGTCCTCTTTGTGACAGGGGGCCACGCTTTGTCTCTCCTAAATGGCCTCAAAGAAGAGTCGTTATCTGGTTAATACATATTTACAACCATGTAAGGTCATTGAAAGGGGGGGACCTGCTGTTTTATTTTGCCGGTTTTCGTCTCGAAGACCATAAAATCATTAACAAGCCGTTAAAAGGCGATTGTTTGGCGGGTTCCTATGGTGGAGATCGCGGCCGCGACGGGTCTGTGCGTTACCGAGCGGGCAGATGGCCGTGCCGTGACATCACGGATTCCTG
The DNA here is from genome assembly GCF_018555375.3 of Anguilla rostrata. NCBI lineage: Eukaryota > Metazoa > Chordata > Actinopteri > Anguilliformes > Anguillidae > Anguilla > Anguilla rostrata. The sequence goes on from NC_057936.1 coordinate 5,412,790, forward strand.
TGGAGATCCCAGCCGAAGCGACCAATGGGTGAAGAGTTTGTTTTCTGGAGGAAGCTTCTTTAGGTTTTTACGGATAAAAGTTCAAAGACAGTCAACAGCTGTGTTACGACTGCAGTTCCGACTGAGGCAATCAATTAAGGCAATTATAATTAAGCGACAGAATGATTATGCTGTGAAACAGTCAAGCGGTACAGTGCCAGAATAAACTTACGGGCCTTCCATTCATAAGCTGCTGAAAGTTTTGTCAGATCATTGTGAAATATTTGTCACAAAGTTTTGATAAATGTTCTTGGGCAACATAACTCCCCGCTGATCACATGTGAATGGAATGCAGTGATGCATGACTAAATGATGTTAATATTTTTCAAAAATGATTTTCTGGCAACAGTGGTCTGTTTGGTAAAGACCACTGTTGCCAGAAAATAATTTTTGCAGTAAAGTTTCATTACTTCATAAGGCACCCAGTTTTCTCTTATGGGATGCCTTTATACAATGTATTAGGTACCATATATACAAAGGAACACAAAAAAAGAGTGTGCTGTAATGTGGATAATGGTGGTTATGGGTGACTCTGGGCTTTGTAATATTTGTTTAACTGTAGAAGTGGGAAGGGTTTAACCCTTCTTAACGTTTAAAATGCAAAATCTGTGATTAGAATATTTTGACTGAACATTCTAATGCAGATGTAACAGTGAAAGCAACGGAGTTCTAGAATGCTGACTTAGAATTTTGAGAGAGAAAACATTCCAAAAAGCCTACTCTTAAAAGGGTTAAGGGTGCAGCTGGGAACTGTGTTAATGTGTGAAGGGACAATGGGGCCAAAGACGGAAGAGGAGGAACCTTTGATGAGCAAAGACAAAGGGGACGAAGAAAGCCTGCGCACGTGGGAAACTACATTTATTCCTCTCGTACACACAGCCGCACAAACATGAGCACACACCACCTACCTACACATACAAACACACAGTAACACACACTCATATGCACACACCCACCAAACCACACAGTGACACACACACACACACACACAACCACACAGTAACACACACTCACACACACCCTGCCATACACACACACACACATAACATACACACACACACCCAAGCACACGCACACACACACACAATCACGCAGTAACTCACACATGCCCAACCACACAGTAACACACACACACACCCAACCACGCAATAACATCTACACAATCACCCAACCGCACAGTAACACACACACACACACACACACACACACACTCAGCAACACTTATACGCACACGCAAACACAAGCATGCACACCCAATCGCACACTTACCCAACCACTCAGAAATACACATGTATACATTCCCACGTATACACACACATACCGTAACCCATCACAGGGAGAGAAACATACACATACCCAATATCACTGATACAAAACACACCAATATTTTCTCATTTTTATTTTAGTTCCTGTTATGGCAAAAGACTGTTCTGATGATACTTTCAGTATTTAACTACACATACCAGAAAGTCATTACATTGCAATCACTTGGCAGGCACTTTTTTAAAATGAATATTTAATGTTGCTTCAAATGTACAGTATGTTGTAATTTTATTTTATTGTCACTTAATTTACAATTATTGACATATATTTAAATACAACAGGCAGAATGCATTATTGCGCAAACATGACAGCATTTTGAAAGGTATTTTAAAATGTATTTTGTAGTTCCTTCATGCATGGAAATGCATTTAATGTATTGTAATATATCATTCAATGCATGACAATAGGTGTCCTTTGTGTAAAGGACTGCCGCTCATGGTTAGGGCTATAGTATTTATTTATCCTTTATTTACGCTGGCCAGGGCCACAAAGACGGAAATCCCTTCTTCAATATCACTGTGGGAAATAATGGCTTAAACCCAAAGACCAATGCACTTCTGCTTGGTCAATGCGGATCCATTTGGTTCCCTAATCAGGAAACTCGCCAGGACAAAGACCATAGTCTAAAAGTAGCAACAAAAAAAAGTAAAAGAAAAGAAAATAAAGGATAAAACATCCAGGTCGAAAAAAAAGGGTTTTTCTACCTGCTGACCTTTACATAAGAGTTAATGTGGCGGTGGCTAATGGTCTTAGCATCTTAGATGGCAACATAAGTATCCAAAGCCCCAGGAAAAAAAGAGAGGAGGAAATGGTATTCCTGAAGCACCTGCCGGAGTCTAATTATCCCGGAATTCCTGCTGGCACCCCCGGAGCGGGGATTAGGACCCCGGGAGCTGGCGTTCCCCTCGGTTCCTCCCGGTCCGTCCCCTTCGATGGCCGGCGCTGCCCCATGCTATGTGCACAACAAGGAAGACGCTGACCTTTGGCCCCCTAACACCCCCCCCCTCCCCACCCAAATACCAGGCTCCTCGCACTCCACTGTGCCTGCCATTCATTACATTACATTACATTATAGGCATTTAGCTGACGCTCTTATCCAGAGCGACTTACAACAGTGTAACCAAACTCAGGATCAAGTCCACTTAAGTCCATTGAACAAAATGCAGATAAAAAGCCTTTACTATGGTAGCATACAGTAAGGAGAAACAAGATAGTCTGAACCAAAAATTTTTTTTTTTTTTTTTTTTTTTTAATAGTTATGGGAGGGGGTTTAGGGAAGAGGAGAGAGGTACACAGAGAAGAGGTGCGTCTTGAGTTTCCGTTTGAAGGTGCTCAGACACTCTGCTGTTCTGACCTCCACTGGAAGATCGTTCCACCATCGTGGGGCCAGAACTGCAAAGAGTCGAGACCTTGTTGCTGCTCGTGTAGGGGGAGGAATCAGCCGCCCTGTAGTAGCCGATCGGAGCGATCTGGCCGGCTTGTAGGGTCTGATCATCTTCTGCAGATAACCAGGAGCTGACCCCTTGACTGCTTGGAAAGCAAGCACCAGTGTCTTAAACCGGATGCGAGCTTGCACTGGTAGCCAGTGGAGGGAGATGAGGAGGGGAGCGACGTGGGAGTCACGAGGGAGGTTGTAAACCAGACGTGCTGCTGCATTCTGGATGAGCTGAAGGGGTCTGGTGGCTGATGCTGGGAGGCCAGCCAGGAGGGAGTTGCAGTAGTCCAGACGTGACAGTATCATGGCCTGGACCAGGAGCTGTGTGGAATAATTGGTGAGGAGTGGTCTTATTCTGCGGATATTGTACAGGATGAACCTGCACGACCGGGTGGTTGCCGCGATATTCTCAGAGAGTGCCAGCCTGTTGTCCAGCACAACTCCAAGATTTCGGGCACTCTGCGAAGGGTGTAGGGGAGTGTCTCCTAAAGAAATGGGCAGATGAGAAGTGGGAGAGGTAAGAGAAGGAATATGGAGAAGTTCCGTTTTGCTCGTGTTGAGCTTGAGCTGGTGTTTGGTCATCCAGCTCTGGATGTCACTCAGGCAGGCGGATATGCGATCGGAGACCTGAGTGTCTGTGGCCTCCTTTCACCCACAATGCACTGCACCGTTGCTCTGCTCTTCCACCTGTGAGTTTGTAAAGAATGATGCCTTAAAGACAACAACTTACCGATTCATCGTTTTATATCTGTTTTCTACATTCCGTCAGAGTCACGTGACACATGAGTATGCTGATGTATTTTTTTAAGTATACTATGTTATACTTCAGAATACTTGAAGTGCAATTGGTTTATATGATAATTGAAGGCAATGGGCTCCTACATTTGGAGCTTTTGGCTTCAAAACATAGCTAAGAACGCTGAGCGTAGATCTTCTCTGAACGTAGTCCCTGAACACGTACGTTTGCAACGCTGCCCACGTCGGACCGTTATAAACGAACGTGCAGCTTAACGTAACGCTGACGTGCGGTCGTGAGTGCGGAACGACAGCGGCGGGGAGAGCGGTGAGTAATTATACGCGGCGAATCGATTGGCCGTCGGGGGGTTAAAGATAAGAGGCCATGGCGGTTTTGTCCTGGGGGGTAGGGGGGGGGCTGGGGGTGGGGGGACAGCGAACCCCTCGTCCATCCGTCTCTGTCCGAGGCTTTCCCCTTGAAATGTTGGGCGCCAGATTCCTCAATTAAACTCTCCTCTTTTTTTTTTTTGGGACAAGGCCAGCGGACGCTGGCAAGGCCACTGAACTGTGCAGCGGTTCGCCCAAGGCTCACGGCTAAACCGTTTACGCCCCCCTGCCTAACCCCCCCCAGCCCCCCCAACCCCACCGCACCCCACGCCTACCCCCGCCCTTCTTTCCCCTCGTGCCCTCAGGGGGCAGTCGGACCCCCGTTATATAGCTGGCATTGTACCTCTCATAAAACCCGAGGAACGTGTCTGGACTCCGCCCCCAGCCCCCCTTCCCTGTCTCGCTTTTTTGGTGGATGACTGATCGTTGCTATTGGTGCATATTGAACTTGCCGGTCGAATGGCAATTGTTTTGTTTTTTTTTGTTTTTTTCTTATAAAATAAAATCCCCAAAAAATTTTCTAGGGGAAATTGCTTGGTTTCCGTATAGATATGTAAAATATAAACCAGGATTTGATCTGGGTATATATATGCAGAAATGAATTTGATATATGGCACAGCAAGGTTGTTGAGTTGGCCCTTGGAAGAAAGCAAATTATATATATATATTTATATATATATATATTTCTGTATATGTCCTGACATGGACTGGTATAAGACTTCTTTTAATACTTTTTTATATTTGTAAAATAAAAACACGCCATGGTTTTTTTCCAAAGAAAATAAAGTATTATTAGATAAAATTATTTGGGTGGTTTCGATCTGATAAACTGATAAAGTATATTGAAACTTAAGCAATTTAACAAAGTCAAGTACAAAAAAAATATTTTTTTAAATAAAATGACATATATTTATGACGTATTTTGCCAGTTCTGATTGGCCGACAGCCACGCTTTCAGTACGGCACTACAGGATTGGAAATCATTCAGCGAATCGTGTTGGTTGAATTGAAGGCTTCGATTGGTTTACACACAGGGTCCCGCCTCTTCGTGGTTCACAGACCAACTGTTTTTTTTTTTTTGAACAAACAAGTGGGTAGAGTAGCCAGTTGATGAGGTGTCTGTGTGGATTTTGGGCTTAAAGGGGGAAGTGTAAAGCCGGCAGATTTGGGGCAGAACTGACCTGTAGCCCACCGTCCCAGTGACAGCTGATTATGGCCAGGTAGCAGGGGGTCCGCCATGGGCGTGAAAGGAAACACCTGCGGGTAGGGGGGGACACACCTTTGGGACGGCTCTGCCAGCGTGGGGCCCGCACCCCGTCGAGCGCGTCGAAATCTGCAATTAACCGACCAGCGTGAGTCCAGGGCCACAATCAGGGGGGAGGGGGGCTGGGGGGGTGGGGGGGTCGGGGTGGGGGGGCACACGTGAGGGAACGTTCCAGAGCACGTAGGGCGAATCAAAACAGCAACAGCAGGATGAGATCAGAACAATTAAAAAACAAAAATGCTGGAATGCTAACTGAGTAAAGGCTATGCGGTCCATATCAAAAGGACGGTTAGCAAATAAAAACGACTGATTTTGTAACAGGTCCATCTTGTCTTCACTCCGGACGTGAGGTTTGATGTGCTGAATCGCGGAGACCAACAGTCGACGGACATTCTAAAACTTGGTGGCTTGGCTGCTTTCGTTTTTGAGAAATTATTCTTTCGTCTAAAGATCTGAGGAAAAGGAAAATTATCTTTAAAGAATGTTTTCTGGAATCTCACTGGAGAGAGACGTGCAGCCACAAGATCATGCCAAGGCTTACTTCAGAAATATGACCGACTTTAAAAAAAGAAGAGAGACATCTGTTTTTTTTTTCTTGTGCTGTAATGTCATAAAGGCTTAAGCCTTATGACTCATGAGTACCTGGTTCCCCTGCCTTTTGAGAGAAGGATCCACACATATGGTGAAACTTAAAATATATATATATTTTTTAAGTCAAAAGGCGCTCGAGGCAATTGTGATCGAATGTTAAATGATCAATTTTTTTTTTGTCTGAGGTGGCGTTTTAAAAAAATGATTTCTTCTCATTGGTCAGCATAGCAAATCTTGCGCTCTCCATCATTTGGAGAGCTGTGTCCAATCACGTTGTCACGAGCGGCAGGTAGCTCGGTCCCCGGGGGTCACGGCACCGACCGGCTCTTCCCATTGGCTGACCAGCTGCGGCCAGGTCAGGGGTCAGGGGTCAGTGCCCGGTCCGGCCACGGGCCAAAGGCCTAACAAATGGGGTTTACAGAAACGGGGGAAGATGATTTATGTTGGGGCAGTCTAGGAGGGTCCTTCCTCCACTTTAGGCAAAACTTTTCCACAACCCAGCACAGACTGCTCTTTGTGATTTCTGTTTTTCTCCTTCTCTCTTGATAAACCCTCTTTTTTGCAGTACTCTCCTGCTTGTTTTAAACGTAGGCTACTCCCTTAACATTTACCCCTGATTTAGCAAAAAAACGCAGTTTAGCCGACGCTGCATATTTGCCCAAATTTGCTGGTCACACACGCGTCCACAGACGCGTAACGCTCATCAAAGGAACAAATAGGCTTTGATATATCAATTTACCATGCGTCCCCTTTCAAAAAAAAAAAAAAAAAAAAACGGTTTGTAAACGGCTACCCCTTGGCCCGACTTAAACAAGAGCCTTCTCTGTGTCCCTGTTGAGAATGGTTAATGTCCTGAATCCATGGCACTGGGGTACTTCAGAAGGAAGTTTAGAGCCAGGAAGTGGAATCCCAGTGAGCTTCAATTGCCCCAAAGGCCATTTTGTTCTCGTTAGGTTATTGTGAACAGTTGGAAGTTTTTTTACAAGATTTTTTAAGTTGTTCAAATCAAAGATGACATTTGTTTTTCATGTTTTTGCACGCAGCTTTTAAGACTACACGCCGGCCACACAGAAAATGAGTTTCAAATTATTTTTATTGGAAAATACAATCAAAGAAGACACACAGTCCACTACCTCATAATGTCCCGTTTGAGTCTCAAACATGTCCATACTGAACGCAGACAACCTAATATTTTACTGCAATAGGGTTAAAAAAATAACTCGACTGAACAAAATTGCATTAGGGTTACCAAGTCTGTTTAGAGCTTGGTTGAAGTCGACAGGTCAACCCACGTGCGTCTTGAAGCAAATTACACTCAAAATTTGAAAAGACTCCAGTTGTGACGGCAGTATTTTGGGGACAGCAGGTGGCTTGGATGGGACGGGGATTGGGAAGGTGTGGGTGGTTATGTGGTTTTTTTAGGGACTTCAAGGTTTCCAGTGAGGAGGAATCCCCAGCTGCCCCCGTGTGTGGGAGGGCCAGCCTAAAAAAACCAGTCCCTCCTTTCAGCCGATTGTTTGGAGCAAAGCTAAACCGAACAGTGGCCCAGGAGAAGCTTATGGCCGGTGTGCAAGATTTTATTGGGTGTGGGGCACTGTGATGTAGTAAATAACGTCCTGCCTCCTCCACCCCCTACTCGAGCGAGTCCGCACCGTGCCTGCCTCGCGAGGGGGGGGTGTGCTGAAACACCCCACCCAGCTGAAAAGAGTCCAGGGAACAGCATGGTGCCCTGTGTGGGGGCTTTCTCAGCAGGGATAGAGAGGCGGATGGGGAGGGGGAGATTTCGTGCACCGTCGCCCGTCGCGAGGCAGGCCCGGTCCGCAGAGTCCCTGCTGTCAGAAATTTGTGCCCGCGCGCTGGTGATCGGGAGGTCAGGCTGGCTCTGGCGGAGTCTCGATATGAGAACTCGATTAAGGCCCCCGTGATGATCGGGCACAGGGCTGGCGTCCAGGGAGTGCCCGATAACCCTCCTTGATCCTAAGGATCAAGCAGCTTCACCTGCTAAATATCCAGCCCCCCTCCCACACACACACACTCACATGCACATACACATGCACACACACACACACACACACACACACACACCCTTGTACTCAGGCATAATTTCGACCTACTGAATGTGTGCAGTGCCCCAGGATCAATGTGACAAGGCTATGTGGTGCAATGGTTATGGGACTGGGCTTGTAACTGAAGAGGTTTCAGAGTTGATTTCACATGGGGCACTACCATTTTTTTTTAGTTTTCTGTGGGAAAATATTTGTATATTCAAGTATGCCTGCACTGTTTTGTGTCATTTTTAGGTGACGATTTGTATTGTCCAGGATCAAGGGAAACTTACGCATCTGTTTTTTTATTCAGTTTATTATTTTACAGAATGTTCTGTTTTCCTAAACAAAACCAAATGAATTTTTTTTTTCAATCACAAAAAAAATGTTTCAAACCATAATCAGATCAAGTGAATCCAAATTTAAGAAAAAATTCTTTTTTTTACTCTTTTGCCCGTCTTGACTAAAAAAAAAGCAACGGCGAGCTTAACTTAATGCTCCGCGTCAACGGCGAGCTTTATCGGGCCGAGTTGAAAAAGTCACCGACGACTTAAGGGGGCGGCGCAATTAGCTACAAACGGGCGAATCTCGTTTTTAATTTGGATCGCGGAAGATGTGAGAAAAGGTCTGATCCCCAGGCTGGCTTGAAAGGAATTAAGCAGCGTAAGATGGTGGAGCGCCGGCATAATTGCCCGCTATCCCGTACCTGTTTGCGCGCGGTAAAAAAAAACCCGTCCGAAAAAAACGGACGCCGCGAATCCTCCCGCTTCCCCTTACTTATCTCGCTCATTAAGTTCGGGAATCAAGGTGGATTTAAATGAAAGGGGCGGGGTCCCGGGTGAACGCCATCAAAAGGGGGCCTCCGCGTCGGGCCAGGTGGTACACGGACAGGTTTCGCGCGAAAAAAAAGCCGCTGAGAATTAATTAAGGAAGACGATGAGCAGTAAATAGCGTGCGCTACGCGTTTCCCACACTAGCGAAAGCGGTCCGGTCGGCTTCTCGCACCCGATTATGACTTATAGCCTGCCCGCTGCAGTTTGGAGGGAAAAAACGAAATGTCCCGTTTACTTCAGTGTTTTTTTGAAATTGTACAGCTTTGATGAGCACTGCAGCCTGTCTGTTTTTTTTATTTTTGTTTTTTATTTTTTTTTATAAAGCGTCACCATTAACGTAGAAACATATTTTACATTTAATTTATGTTGGGCCAACGTTAACGGCAGCTTTTTTTTTTTTTGCGAATGCCAATCGCGTCTTTCGCAAAAATGGAAAATCACATCCTGACAAGACAATGGCTGGCGGGGGAAATAATTGATAATTGCGCGTTTGTCGTCGAGGGCTTCGCGTTTTTTGAATTTCCGCGTCGGGGCAGGGGCTTTGAAAGGGCGTTTGGAGTTCTGCCAGCGCGCCATTGTGACCCTGTCTTAAACCCCCCAATCTCGTCTTTTGGCGACGCGTCAATCTCCCGGGCCGGCTGCAATCTAGCGGCGGTCCGTCTGCGCAGACGCCCGAGCTGCCTGCGCACGGAGGCGCCCCCCCCCCCCCAACTGTCTTACTCTTTGAGCCGGGCCCCCCCCGCCCAAACGGGAATTGGCGCGTGTGCGTCATATTAGGCCTGGTCCTCGGGGGACTAGTTTTTGTTTTTTTTGGATAAACGGCCCGGTCGCAGTCCGTCTGACTCGTGCCTGAAACAAACGAACGAAGGAACGAAGGAACGAACGAAGGAACGAACGAATGAACAAACAAACAAACAAACGAACGAGGCTGATATTATTTGTCGCGTCCGCGCCGAACAGCCGTGTGGAGGAACACGTGCGGGGGGGGTTTTTTTTGCGATTCCTTAACGTTCTGCATAGAGGTTGTGGAAGACCAGCAGGCGTGTGTGGGGCTAGCCTGTGTGGTTACAGCAGCATGTGGGACTGAAGCGCGGTTGTGTGTACGGCAAGCCATTGAACTCAGTGTCAATAAAACTTACTGTGCCTAATTCACTCAGTCACTCAGTCAAGACTGACTCACTCAGTCACTGCCCATCTTCCGCCGTGGTCCGAAGACTCACCTCTTCAGACTATACCTTGGCTGACTAACTATCACCACTCTGTGGGGCACTCCCAATCTGCGATCAGTTTTATCACTTAAATCCCTGTAATTTGTTCCTATAGTACTACCATGTTACACATATACCTCCTGTGCCACTTTCTTGTTACATGTACCTCCATCCAGCACTATCATTATCTTGATGTTGTAGCTTGTCATGCCTCCTAGTCTGAGTTGGCATAGGTTAGGTCAGAATATAATGTTTACTGTGTGAACTGGACTTAATGTGTTCATGGCTATGAATAACTGAGTATTGTACCTTATCTGACCTGTGTTTTGAAGTTGTTCCAATGACCTTCGGTGTGCACGTATTGTACGTCGCTTTGGATGAAAGCGTCTGCCAAATAAATGTAATGTAATTCTGTGGGAAAGCACAGGCATTCCAACATTTCTGACACCTTGGAGTTGCTACTAGGCCTTGGCCCAACGCCAGCAGCACATATAACCCGACCCTGCAGGAATTATTTTTGAGACATTTCAAATAAAATTGTTTTATTTTTATTAAATTAGCAAAGCCTTAAATAGAAATAGAATCACTAGGCCTCCATTTCTCTCACTCCTGGTGGGAGCCATTTTGTTTCTCGGTGACAGGCGCGACCTTCTTGTCTGGCTGCCGGCTGCAGCCCGTGAGGCCTACCGCGCGCTCACCCACGCGTCATCGCCCTGTCGCGAGGCTGTCGAGACGTCGTCCCGGGACGGCAGCCGAGTTCCAGGCTCCTGCTGACGGTCGTTACCGGGAAGCTTTAACGACCGGCTGACAGACAGACAGACATTACATTACAGGCATTTAGCAGACGCTCTTATCCAGAGCGACTTACACAACTTTTTACATAGCATCCATTTATACAGCTGGATATATACTGAAGCAATGCAGGTTAAGTACCTTGCTCAAGGGTACAACGGCAGTGTCCTTGCCCGGGAATCGAACCTGCGACCTTTCGGTTACAAGCCCAGTTCCTTACCCACTGTGCTACACTCCGTCCCAGACTCCAGACAGACAGACAGACAGCAACCGAACACGGCTTCCTCTCTCATCTCCCCACCCACAGCCTAGGGATAGTAAAATAGGAGTTGAATAGTTTTACCGTGAGCTTCCCCGGGTGGAAAACATCTCTAGCAATCGCAGAGTATGTTGGTAACATAGGGAACAACGCCGACCGTGACTGGTGGATACCCCTTCCCGAATACCCGCTTATCATTGTTTGGTGATGTTCTATTGGTTGTCGCCAACATACTTTCTGATTGATGGTTTTTTGTTGTTGTTGTATGTATTGGTACGACCGTCTTATCCCTGCCCCAGCATCACCCCTGGAAGGGATGCATAGTCCGTAGGTGTAAAGGAGGAAGGCTTCGACAAAATTCAGCAGAGCACTACCAACCCCCCACAGGTGCTCCCTCTCTCACCCCAATTTCCCAGGATGGGTCCCGGCCAAGACACACGCCTGACAGCGACGTGACCATCCACATTCCACCTGGCTGAAAAGCACTGTCCTGTACAGGTGCACAAATGGCCCTTTCATGGCCTGCTAGGGTGAGGGGGGACGAGGGGGGTGAGGGGGGTTGGGGGGTTGATGGCATAGCCTCCCCCCCTCCTTCTCCAAATCAGTGTGATGGCAGGGGGTGAGGGGGGAGGAGGTGGTGTGGAGATAGGGGGCCAGGATTGCCGCTACAGAAGGCTTATTGTGACTCCTAATGTCACCACGTCTACCTGAAGGGGGAGTTGGGGGGGGGGGGCGGGGTGTATCCGCCCATGACTGTCCCTGTCCTGGACGAAGACAGAGGCAGATCTTTACCTGCACTGTTACTAAAATTTTGGAAATATTTCATAAACGCAATTTGCGTATATGATAACGTCGCAGGGGTCTGCAGCCCTGGTCCCGGAGAGCCGCTGGGTGTGCAGGTCTTTCCTTGTTACTCAGCAAAAAATGGATCTATTAAAGCAGTTGATTACATGGTTGACTTACCTCACTTGGATTCTTGGATCATAATTGGCTGATGATTTTAAGGTAAAAAAAAAAAAACGAAATCCTGCCGACTCTGTGGTTTTGACACATTTAAGCCATTTCACTAATGAAGGTAATATGCTGAGATGTTTGAATCATTTCGCCATGTCAGACGACTTGCACGGCCATTTCTGTGATGTAATACAATGCACAATTACCAAGTCCATACAAGTGCACTGATTCAATCACACGAAATCATCGGGCATTGGAAAAAAGAGGGTTTAGATAAAAGAAAATGTATTCAATCAAAAAGTAGGTTTTATATCGTCAAAGATATAAACCCCTATGGGGCGACATAGTAGAGTAATGACCGATTGTCCGCAGTCGGAGGTTGCCGTTCAACCCCATCCTGGGCATGTCACAGTGCCTTGAGCAAGACACCTAACCCCTAGCTGCTCTGGCGAATGAGAGGCATCAATTGTAAAGCGCTTTGGATAAAAGCGCTATATAAATGCAGTCCATTTACCATTTACCAAAGAGTCTTTGAAAATAGCAGTGAAAATGTATATAGAAGTAAATCTTTCGGTCTCAGCACCTGGACAGACTGATACCTTTTAACAAATAAAAAAGAAGAAACAGGCAACATTGACCAGAGGCTTGTGCTCCTGTTGTTTAATAGCAGAGAGTGTGTCAGAAATAAGGAGGGCATTATCTGGGAGCAACAGGATTGGGTGGGGGGGGGGGGGATTTGACCCTACACTCTTGGACCTGGCTGCTGCACTGGAGAGTTGATTTCGGAAGGTAGAATTCCTCCTGCTCAGCGAGACCTTGTTAAATTATTCAGTCTGGGCCTGCTAACAAGCCTTGAAATTAAATTTTCCCCTTCCAAACTGAAATCAAGTGACCTGCTTTTGAAGTCCATTAGTCCCTGATTGGTGGACCAGAATGTGGCCAGACCAGTGCCAAGCTTTTTTTGAGAGAGAGAGAGATTCATTGAAAGGCTGCCTGCATGCCTGACCGTGGGGGCAAGACCCTGCCTGAACCCTCAGAAATCCTGAAGAATGGTCAACTGATTCATTCACATGCAGGAGGACATTTTGGCATATTACAGAAAGATTTGTGTATGGTCATATTTGTGTATAAAATGTACACCTATAGGGTTAGAAACAAGGAACAATATTTACCAGTATTCCAAGAACTTAGAATTGTGGGGGTCAATGTGACATTTTTCCAAAAATGAGAATGAACTAAGGAAGGAATTTTGTGGTTTTGTTTTTTTTTTTTTTTGCTATAAAAAAATTATCTAAAACAAACAATAGCTTTTGTAAATAAAAAAAAAACGAAAACAAAGAAACAAGATAATGACGTTGGATTTCAAAATTCTATGATTTTATGTCTCAAAACAGCCCTTATCGGCACATAAAATCCTCTGATCCTAAACTATCAGTTTAAATAAGTTATATAATTCGGTATTTTATTGACTGTACAAAGTAAATTCTTTACAATAGCCTGTCCAAACACTGCGGAAGGCATTAAGTTTAAAGTAATAGTCTTCTGTGACTCCCCATGAGTCCTGGGCACTTTTGAAAAAGAGCATTATCATGCAAATTGCCCTAATAGCAAAGAGCCAGAAAACAGAATGGAAATTGACAATTAGATTTGACTAGTGCCACTTACAACGTCGGGGAAAAAAGAACCCATCTCGAGAAAGCAACAAAACATTTTACTGCTCATATCAATTATCGGGCCTGTTTTTAGAAGTGGGGAGGGGGGGGGGGGGGAAGAGCCTGCATTTCCTGCCTACATGAAAGTAATGAGCGAGGGAGACGTGCTTAGTCTCGACTCTCGACATAAAAAAAAATAAAATAAAAAATAAAACATTTTAAGTGCTGAAACAATGCGGTGTCTCTTTACAAAGTAAAATGCTACATTCTACTTATGGAACATCGTGAAGTAAAAACAGCCAAGAGTGTTTTTTTTTTTAATTTTCCCTCTCCCCCTCCCTCTCTGGCCATATTGCTTTAGGAAAATCAAAGTATTCCATTGAACGATTCAGCAACATGTAATGCGTACTGTGTGTGCATTTCTGTTTAAAGTCTTTATTTTTGCAAAAAACCTTCTGCTAAGGCTTAGAATACAGATAAACAAAAAAAAAAGGCTTTTGGTGATCATAGAAAAAGAAAATTAGATGCTTTTTCCAACAACCTCACACTAATCCTATGATGTAAATTGTTTGTGACATTTGGGAATATGGATATAATATCGAGCATATTCTTAAAGATATGTGTCTTTTGAAATAAGACGAAATACAAATGCCCAAGCTTCGCATAATAAAATCCAAACTGACTCACCCTCTAATTACTTTAAAACCTGCTTACGTTCGCCAATGTTTGACGTTTCCCCTGAAAAGGAGTTGCATCGTGCCTGTGTTTTTGATTAGTTTTTAGTTTATTTTATTATTTTTAGGGGTCCTACGTAGTAGGAACCCTATTGTTTTTGTTAGTATTATTATTATTATTATTATTATTATTATTATTCTCCTGGAAATGGTCAAATAACTCTAAAAGTCCATGACCGAAAATGATATTACATTATACATTACATTATAGGTTCTTAGCAGACGCTCTTATCCAGAGCGACTTACAACAAGTGCATTACAAAACTCAGAGACAAGCGCTTTACAACATTCCTGCAAGAGAGCTACAATAGGTATAACTTTGCTTAGGTATAAGTGTGAATTGTACACCCTATTTTTTTTTTTTTTTTTTTTTTTTTTTTTTAGAAAAAAAAAAAAAAAAATGTTAGAGGGTAGTGGGGGGTGATGAGGTGAGATGTAGCTTGAAGAGGTGAGTCTTCAGTCTACGTTTGAAGACGGCCAGGGTCTCTGCTGTTCTGACTTGCACAGGAAGGTCATTCCACCACCGTGGGGCTAGAACAGACAGGAGGCGTGACCGGGTGCTGGTGCGAGCCGGGGCAGGGACCAGGCGACATGTGGCAGCAGAACGGAGAGGTCTAGCTGGGGTGTAGGGTCTGATGAGTTGACGTAGATAGGGAGGGGCTGACCCCCTGGCTGCTTTGAAGGCAAGCACTAATGTTTTAAATTTGATGCGAGCCATCACGGGGAGCCAGTGGAGGGTGGTGAGCAGGGGGGTAACGTGGGAATGTCTGGGGAGGTTGAAGACCAGACGCGCTGCTGCGTTCTGGATGAGTTGCAGGGGTCTGATAGATGATGCTGGGAGGCCAGCAAGCAGGGAGTTACAGTAGTCCAGGCGGGACAGGACCACTGCCTGGACGAGGAGTTGGGTCGAGTAAGTTGTGAGGAAGGGGCGGATCCTCCGGATGTTATACAGGAAGAACCTGCATGAACGTGTCACTGCTGAAATGTGCTCGGTGAGGGACAGTCTGTTGTCCATCACCACGCCAAGGTTTCTAGTTGAGGGTGATGGTGTGAGGATGGTATTACCTAGGGAGATAGAGAGATCAGAGAGAGGGAGTTAAGAGCCGGAATAAAAAGAGCTCTGTCTTACCTGGATTGAGCTTGAGATGGTGGCGGACCATCCAGCTCTGAATATCACTCAGGCAGGCAGTGATGCGGGCTGAGACCTGTGTGTCAGAGGGTGGGAAGGAAGAGAACAGGTTGTGTGTCATCAGCATAGCAATGGTAAGACATACCATGAGCTGTGATGACAGGGCCAAGGGACTGGGTGTAGAGAGAGAAGAGGAGAGGACCAAGGACCGAGCCCTGTGGGACTCCGGTGATGAGGGGGTGTGGCGCAGATACTTTACCAGCCCAGGCTACCTGGAAGGAGCGATCTGAGAGGTAAGACTCAATCCAATTGAGGACTGTGCCACAGATCCCCATTGCAGATAGGGAGGACAGGAGGGTGGGGTGGTCGACTGTGTCGAAGGCTGCCGATAGGTCCAGAAGTAATAAGACGGAGGAGAGGGAGGCTGCTCGGCTGCGTGGAGAGCTTCGTTGACAGAGAGGAGTGCGGTCTCTGTCGAGTGGCCTGGTCTGAATCCAGACTGATGGGGATCGAGGAGCTCATTCTGTGAAAGAAACACAGAGAGTTGATTTGATGCAGCACGTTCAATGGTTTTTGACAGAAATGGAAGGAGAGATACCGGTCTGTAGTTCCCAATGATGGAGGGGTCTAGTGTGGTCTTTTTCAGGAGGGGGGAGATGAGGGCCTTCTTGAAGGTCGACGGGAAGCAGCCGGATGTCAGGGAGGAGTTAACCAGGAGGTGATGAATGGGAGAATCTCGGGTGAGATTGCCTGGAGGAGTGGTGAGGGAATGGGGTCAAGGGCACAGGTTGTGGGCGATGGGAAAGTAGGAGTTGTGAAACCTCAGAATCGTGAGGGAGAGAAGTCGGAGAAACAAGGGGAAATGGTGAGGGAGGGGGAGAGACAGGTTGAGGGGTGGGGAGTTGGGAGCCAGTGACCGTAAGCAGAGGAGTGGAGAGACAAGGGAGGGGAGCATAGGGTGAGGTGGAGTGCAGAAGGAGTTGCGGATGACTGCAATCTTCTCGCAAAGAAGGTTGCAAAGCGTCCAGCAGTGAGCGAGGACTGAGGGCGTGCGATGGCTGGCTGAGGAGAGAGGAAAAGACAGAAAACAGTTGCCGAGGGTTAGAACGGTAGTTATGGATTTTGGTTTGATAGTGTTACCTTGGAGCAGTCACCGTGGAGGAGAACGCTGCAAGGAGGGATTGGTAGGCAGAGAGGTCTGAAGCATCTCTGGATGTCCTCCACTTCCTCTCTGCTGCACGGAGTCCAACCCTGGAGGTGCGTATGGCATTGGACATCCACGGGCGGGGAGGAGATGGACGGTTGGCCTAGAGACAGTGGGGCAGAGGGAGTCAAGAGCAGATGGGTGGAGGAAAGTAGGGAGGTGGATGCAGAATCAGTGGGGAGGGTAGTGAAGGATTCGAGAGGACACATTTGGATAACCCCGCTTCCCCTAAAAAAAAACCCGTTGGTTGTTTATTTTTTAAATGGTTTTTTCCCTTTCCCAAAAATCCCACTGGGCCAAAACCCTAAATTTCGGACAGGCGGGACCCGGGCCTGATTAAAGCCATTGGACCTTTTAAAACACCTAAAAACCCCAAATTTAAAATTGATGGAAAAAAAGCAAAATACCCATGCAACTAAAATAAAAAAAGGGCAAAATAAAAATTTTTGGGGGTTCTTTAAAAAAAAAAAAGGTTTTGCCAAAAAAAAATAAATTTTTAAACCACTTTTTGCATGGTCCATAGGTCAATGCACTAGAGAATTTTTTTGGGTTTTCATTAAAAAAATCATAAAAAACCCTTTCCCAAAACCCTTTCTTAAAACGGCAACCCCCAACCTTTCAATTTGGGCCTAAAAACCCTCAAAATTACCATTTTCCTAACCCTAGCCCTAGCTAAACCCTGTTTTGAGCCCAAAACCCCTTATTGAAGCCATTGGCCCAAATTGAAAAAAAACCTAAAAACCCCCTTTTTAAATTGTTTGGAAAACAAAAAAATTTATCATGTCCCTATAATAAAAAATGCAAAAAAAGGGTTTTTGGGTCATTTAAAAAACAAAAAGGGTTCTCCCCAAAAAAATTTGCATTAAAATTGGGCCCAATTTTGGGTTGGTCATAGGTACCCATGGTAAAAGAAATTATTTGGCTCATTCAAAATCAGTAAAAAACCCCCTGTTCCTAACCTTTTTTCAAGTTTCAAAAACCCCAAACCTCAACTTTCCCTTTTCCAAAAACCCTCAGATTTAACCTTTTTTCCCAAACCCAAAAAACCCAACCCCAAAACCCTGGGCCTGTACCCTATTTTGGAGCACAAAACCCAAATTTGGGCCCTTTGGGTACCTTTGAAAACATCAAAAACCCCCTTTTTAAAACCCTTAGGGAAAACAAGCTAAATTAAAATAAATACTATAATGCAAATGCAAAAAAATTGTTTGAGGTCTTTAAAAAAACAAAAAATGTTCCCCCTTTTAAAAAAAACTTTCCCTTTATTAACCCTTTTTATGGCCCCTGGGGACATTCTTTTAGAAAATTTTTTTGGTTCATTCATAATATTTAACAATAATCACAAACCTTTTCCCTTCAACTTTTGCTAAACACAACCGTAAACTTGCCTCAACCCCCCGGGATTTAAACTTTTTTCCCTTTCCAAAAACCCCTAACCCAATGGTTTTTGACAGAAATGGAAGGAGAGATACCGGTCTGTAGTTCCCAATGATGGAGGGGTCAGTGTGGTCTTTTTCAGGAGGGGGAGATGAGGGCCTTCTTGGAAGGTCGACGGAAGCAGCGGATGTCAGGGAGGAGTTAACAGGGAGGTGATGAATGGGAGAATCTCGGGTGAGATTGCCTGGAGGAGTGGTGAGGAATGGGGTCAAGGGCACAGGTTGGGGCATGGGAAAGTAGGAGTGTGAAACCTCAGAATCGTGAGGGAGAGAAGTCGGAGAAACAAGGGGAAATGGTGAGGGAGGGGGAGAGACAGGTTGAGGGGGTGGGGAGTTGGGAGCCAGTGACCGAAGCAGAGGAGGAGAGACAAGGAGGGGGGAGCATAGGGTGAGGTGGGAGTGCAGAAGGAGTTGGATGACTGCAATCTTCTCAGCCAAAGAAGGTTGCAAAGTCGCAGCAGTGAGCGAGGACTGAGGGCGGATGGCTGGCTGAGGAGAGAGGAAAAGACAGAAAACAGTTGCCGAGGGTTAGAACGGTAGTTATGGATTTTGGTTTGATAGTAGTTACCTTGGCAGCAGTCACCGTGGAGGAGAACGCTGCAAGGAGGGATTGGTAGGCAGAGAGGTCTGAAGCATCCTGGATGTCCTCCACTTCCTCTCTGCTGCACGGAGTCCAACCCTGAGGTGCGTATGGCATTGGACATCCACGGGCGGGGGAGGAGATGGACGGGGCCTAGAGACAGTGGGGCAGAGGGAGTCAAGAGCAGATGGGTAGGAGGAAAGTAGGGAGGTGGATGCAGAATCAGTGGGGAGGGTAGTGAAGGATTCGAGAGGAGGGAGGGCAGCAGTGACAGATGAAGCAAGAGAGGAGGTTGAGAGGGAGCAGAGATTGCGGCGGACAGATACAGTGGGTGTGGGGGAGAAGGTGGGTGAGAGGGAGCAAGGGGGAGGGAGAAGGAAACGAAGTGGTGGTCAGAGGTGTGCAGAGGGTTACAGTGATATCGGTGCAAGGGCTATTCCTCAGAAAAACCAGGTCGAGGAGGTTGCCCGCCTTGTGGGTAGGGGGAGATGACTGTAGGGAGAGGTCAAAGGAGTGGAGGAGATGTAGGACAGCTGAAGACTGGGATGTTTCCAGGTGGAGGTTGAAATCTCCAAGCAGGATCAGTGGGGTGCCGTCCTCAGGGAAAGAGCTGAGTAGGATATCCAGCTCATCGATGAAGTTTCCAGTGGACCTGGGGGCGATAAATGACAACAATGTATAGATTAGTTGGACAGGTGATTGAAACAGAATGGTATTCAAAACTGAATCGGGTAGGTCAGAGAGAGGTAGGGCTGAGTATTTCCAGGAGGAGAGATTAGGAGACCAGTGCCACCACCACGGCCTGATGGTCGGGAGTGTGGGAGAATGAAAAGAAAGAGGAGAGGGCAGCAGGGGTTGCAGTGTTCTCTGGGGTGATCCATGTCTCAGTGAGGGCAAGGAAATCAAGGGAGAGCAGGGAGGCATAGGCTGAGATGAAATCAGCCTTCTTGAAGCAGACTGGCAGTTCCAAAGTCCTCCAGCAACTGTGCAGTTATTGCAGGGAGACAGCTGGGGTAGGAGAGGTTAGCTGGGTTCCGTCGCTTAGGGGGCCACGTCTTGGAACCGGGTGCTGTAGGGCAGAGAGCAGACAGAGATGGGAAGAGCTTGCATAAAACTGAGGAGGAGCGACGCTAGCGTCGCTCAGAAACACTATTTTAAGTGCCGCGTAATTACTCAAGTAATGTAGCGATAAGCGGCTCTAAACGGATCAAATACAAGCAATTTACAATACCTTGAACCAAAACAGCTGCGCAGATAAAACGGGATGAAACAAAGTTACCGATCAAAGACTTACGCGATACTAATTACTACCAATATTGCACAGCTGACAATCAATCAAGACTAGGAGTTTAACCGGTAAAAACAGCTGGCTACAAATCACTAATATGACGACGCAACAAGCAAAGACGACTAATTTAAAGAAACTAAGGCAAATTAAGGCCACAAGACACAACTAACAAGCAAAACAATACTTAGACTAGCTACTCAGAGGGACGGAAGTGAAGCTCTAGTCACGCCGAGGAGAATGCACTTTCTGAAGAAGTTCTAGAAAGCAGCAGTTTTAAACTAGCGTCGCTCAGAAACACTATTTGAAGTGCCGCGTAATTACTCAAGTAATGTAGCGATAAGCGGCTCTAAACGGATCAAATACAAGCAATATAATAATATAAATTATCAGGTGGAAACTAGAGACCATGAGTAACTCCTTCGTCTAGTATTCACCCGGCTTGGGCATGTTCGTTGGGCCCCGCATTGCTGCTTGCAGCTATATTGAAACTTGACATCATGAAAAACAAATTCACTGTATGTAAGTTCATCTTTAAATTAGTTTAGGTTGTGATAACCGTGATTATTACACATTTGGATATATCCGCTTCACATAAAAACAAACGTTGGTTGATAGTATTTCTTAATGGTATTTTGCCATCCCAAAATCCCACTCGGCCAAACCCTGACTCGGACAGCTGGAGCCGGGCCTGATTGAAGCCATTGGTACCTTTTAAAACACCTGAAAACCCATTTAAAATTGATGGAAAACAAGCTAAATATCATGCATACTATAATACAAATGCAAAATAATATGTTTGAGGTCATTTAAAAAACAAAAATGTTTTGCCTAAAAAAACATGCATTTATTACACATTTTGCATGGTCATAGGTACACATGCTACTAGAGAATTTTTTTGGTTCATTCAAAATCATTAACAAACCCATGTCCTAACCTTTCTTCAAGCTGCTAAACACAACCGTCAACTTGCCTCAACCCTCAGAATTACCATTTTCCTAACCCTAGCCCTAGCTGAACCCTAGTTTGAGCCCTAAACCCTTATTGAAGCCATTGGTACCATTGAAAACACCTGAAAACCCATTTAAAATTGATGGAAAACAAGCTAAATATCATGAATACTATAATACAAATGCAAAATAATATGTTTGAGGTCATTTAAAAAACAAAAATGTTCTCCCTAAAAAACATGCATTCATTGGACATTTTGTATGGTCATAGGTACACATGGTAGTAGAGAAATTATTTGGCTCATTCAAAATCATTAACAAACCCATGTCCTAACCTTTCTTCAAGCTGCTAAACACAACCGTCAACTTGCCTCAACCCTCAGACTTACCGTTTTCCTAACCCTAACCCTAACCCTAACCCTAGCTGTACCCTAGTTTGAGCACTAAACCCTAATTGAAGCCATTGGTACCATTGAAAACATCAGAAAACCCATTTAAAACTGATGGAAAACAAGCTAAATATCATGAATACTATAATGCAAATGCAAAATAATATGTTTGAGGTCATTTAAAAAACATAAATGTTCTCCTTAAAAAAACATGCATTTATTACACCTTTTGTATGGTCCTAGGGACACATGCTAGTAGAGAAATTTTTTGGTTCATTCATAATCATTAACAATCATTATCCTAACCTTTCTTCAAGCTGCTAAACACAACCGTAAACTTGCCTCAACCCTCAGACTTACTGTTTTCCTAACCCTAACCCTAACCCTAACCCTAGCTGTACCCTAGTTTGAGCACTAAACCCTAATTGAAGCCATTGGTACCATTGAAAACATCAGAAAACCCATTTAAAATTGATGGAAAACAAAGTAAATATAATGAATACTATAATTCAAATACAATATAATATGTATGAGGTCATTTAATAAACAAACATGTTCTCACTAATAAAACATGCATTTACTACACATTTTCTATGGTCATAGGTACACATGCTACTAGAGAAAAGTTTTGGTTCATTCAAAATCATTAACAAACCCATGTCCTTACCTTTCTTCAAGCTGCTAAACACAACCGTAAACTTGCCTCAACCCTCAGACTTACCGTTTTCCTAACCCTAACCCTAACCCTAACCCTAGCTGTACCCTAGTTTGAGCCTTAAACCCTAATTGAAGCCGTTGGTACATTTGAAAACATCAGAAAACCCATTTAAAATGATGGAAAACAAAATAAATATCATGAATACAATAATACAAATGCAAAATAATATGTATGAGGTCATGTAAAAAACAAAAATGTTCTCCCTAAAATAACATGCATTTATTACACCTTTTGTATGGTCATAGGCACACATGCTACCAGATAAATTTTTTGGTTCATTCAAAATCATTAACAAAC
This sequence comes from Anguilla rostrata, assembly GCF_018555375.3. NCBI lineage: Eukaryota > Metazoa > Chordata > Actinopteri > Anguilliformes > Anguillidae > Anguilla > Anguilla rostrata. The sequence continues at coordinate 5,435,029 of NC_057936.1, forward strand.
CCATGTCCTAACCTTTCTTCAAGCTGCTAATCACAACCGTAAACTTGCCTCAACCCTCAGACTTACCATTTTCCTAACCCTAACCGTAACCCTAACCCTAGCTGAACCCTAGTTTGAGCCCTAAACCCTAAATGGGCTTGGGCATGTTCGTAGGGCCCCGCATTGCTGCTTGCAGCTACATTTTTTTTGTTTGTTTTTTGCTTCAACGCTTCGCCCTGCCCCTTTCCACACTTGCGGCAGTCCCATAACGGTTTCTCAACCGTAGATGCCACATATCTGGAGTGCATTACATTACATTACATTACAGGCATTTAGCAGACGCTCTTATCCAGAGCGACTCACACTACTTTCACATAGCATTTTACATTGTATCCATTTTTTACAGCTGGATATATACTGAAGCAATTCCGGTTAAGTACCTTGCTCTAGTGTACAACGGCAGTGTCCTACCCGGGAATCGAACCTGCGATCTTTCGGTTACAAGCCCAGTTCCTTACCCACTGTGCTACACTCCGCCCTCAGGTGGAGTGTAGCACAGTGCAGATCAGGATGAGTTGCTGTGCATCGTTATAATCGGAATTCCTTTTTGAATCCCAGTTCCCTTCGAGGCGAGTCAAAGGTTTTCCCAATTATTTTCATGCTTGTGTATTTAGCGGGAGCTCTTGTCCCAGAGTGACAAAAGCTAATATGCAAAAAAAAAAATGGCTCGGTAAAGAACAGAGATGATGGCAAGTTATCATTGTCACAGGTGATATCAGTGGTTATTATGTACACGTACAACGTGACGCTAAATGCCATAATAGGTGCGAGAGGGAGATTGAGGATTTGATGCTTTAACCCTTTGAAGAGTAGGGTTTTTTTTTTTTCCCCAAACCCCCCCCCCCCCGTACTACTCTCCATACGACTCCATTTTTTCTTCACAAATACGAATTAAAATAACAATAATGTCCATAATAATAATAATCATTGTCGCACAATAATCATTAAAGTAAACCTAGATAATAATTGAATTTTGAATAATGGTCAAATGAAAAAAGAGCAAATAAGAAATAAATCACGTACATTATTTCTTCACAGTAAAGCATTCTGTCTTTTGTGGGAAATCTCAGACATTGTAATTGCTGAGGGGGGAACGTAGGCTGCACTCACATAGTGTTGTGTGGAGATGTCAGGGTTTGTGTGAAGTACCGAGACGATGGCAGAGAAGGCCGGGCTAGCCTAGCGGTCTGGCCCTTTGCTCTGTGCTGAGCGCAAGGTCTGGCATGTTTGGGGCTCACCTCACTGATGGTACATGTCAACTTTTGTTAACCCCAAGTCTTTTTTTTCTCTTTTTTTTTCTTCCTTCCCCAGCGGTTGGTATCAGCACAATCGAGATGTCCCCTCGTGGCCTGTCAGACCGTGGAGTGATGGGACAGGGATGGGGGTGGGGTGAAGGGGGGGTCAGAGAAATTAGTGGTGGGACAATGCAGTGAAGTGGGGTAGCCACAGCAGGAGGGTGAGGCGGGGGTGGGGGCGGGGGAGTCAGGCAGCACTGGTGCTATTAGGACCGCTGTAGGAGGTTTGGGGGCTTCCTGCTGGTCTCTATTAGCTGGAGGTGGACTACAATTAGAGGAAGTGACCCGGCGGGGGAGTGAGGGGGGGGGGGCTGACCTGACAGGAGTATGTCTGATGCCCCCCCTGGGATTGCCCTGACATACAACACACTGCATCATTGCCACGCGACTAACCATACCCCCGCCCCCCTCCCTTGTAGCCCTGGCCACTGACATGCTGCCTTCCTACTCCCCCCCCCCCCCCCCCCCCGTACGGGCCTCAAACTGCTCCGATTTCAAGAAGCACATTCCAAAGAATTAGCACCTGGCCTCCCACTTCTAGGAAAAAAATTTGTGAGAACGTATCCGTAGACGTACTGGGAAAACTGGGGCCACGCCCCCTGGGAAGGTTCTTATCGTTAGTGCAGCGGGAACGCGGTGTAATCACCCAAAACTCGACCTCTGAACTCACCTGCCGTCCGGAGTTCATTCAAAATGTGTCGACTGGTAACTGTCACAATGTGAGAGAAGATGACAGTGCTCAACCTGTCGCTATGCATAATGAATCATTGTGCATGCATACATATTTAAAAAAATTTTTTATAGATTTCTCATAGATTATTTTTGTCATCTTGGGCAAGTGGGGTAAGTGTCCATGCTCTTTGTGTCCTCACACTTCCTGGTTAGTGCTATAAGTTTCTGGCAGCTGGTGATTGGCTATTACCCTGTGATTGACAGGGTAATAGCCACCAAGGCCAGTGGGAGAGGGTGGGTTGGACTGAGGAAGGCGAAGAGGGTGGTGTCTGCGCATCTACATGTAGAGCAGCTGGAATAGGAGGGTCCCATTGCATTGTGGGAACACCAAGAAGGAAGTTTCTTTTTTTTTCCATTTTGTCATCTGGTTAACAACAATCTTCCCTTGAGACAGTGTACACTGTAGTTCAAAACTCTAATTCCAGATCAGCTTTACGCTGTTTGCCCAGTACGGTGTTTGAGTTGAGCTGAGTTGGCTTCTCCTAGGTCACTGCCTGGGGCCACTGAAGACCCAGAACTAAAAACGCAGTTAGATCCTGTTCACCGGTCAAGGCGAGCAGCTGCCCCCTCCGCTGAACATGTTTTCCATTATTGACATAAGAAAGGAAGCCTCGAGTTACTCAGGAGTAGATTACGGGGTAATTATTTTGGTTTTGACTAATCAAATAAACACGGCAATAGCAGCTGTAGGGGTCTCGGTGGCTAACCTCAACGGTATGCTAACATCAAGCCCCGGGGATTATGAGAATGGAGGCCAGATCTGAAGAACCAGGACTCCTTAATGTCAGAGAGAGGGCTTTCGAGCGACTACTCCTGTGCTTATAAGGGCTGGGTGTTTTCATAGGAGCTGACATCTGTTCTTCCCTGGCTCAAGTGTGGTCCTCCACCGGCCATTATGGCTCAAACCACGCCATCCATTAGGGCTCAACCTATAACCCTAATCACAGATCACCTGCCACCGACCATCACATCTCAACCTACGTCCGC